>NC_142932.1:84147014-84204514 GCF_046866305.1 Octopus bimaculoides
TCAATATGGCTACCGCATCTAACATGGCTACCATATCCAACATGGTTATTGCATATGATTATGCCACAGACACTACTAAATGTACAAGTAAAAGAAGAAAATTAACAGTGCAGTGAATAAATAATAGAAAACTTTTGTCCCAAATAATCAAATAAATAATTTCTAAGATAACGGTGGTAACAACATGAATAGCGGCTCTTACATAATTCCGTTCGTATGGCAGCTAGATGGAAAAAAAATCTTTCTTTCAATGTAAATGGAACAAACAGATTTTTTACATTTATTCCAGTTACAAGAAAAGAATTCGGGTGAGGGATAATTTTGCAAAACCTTACATTGTTTTTTTTTTTGCAGTGGGCTCTAATCCGGGAGAGAGTAAAGAAAAGAATCACGTGCCTCTACTTACGAGAGACGGAAGCAGAACTAGTTTTGCTTCACAACAAGTAATACAACAAACGCTCCCGGAGATATCGAGAGAATTTAATTCAAATGAAGAAGGCAAAAACTATGGTAAAACTGAAAAGGCAGTTGAAATACAGACTGAAGTTGTTAGAAATTTTTCTGACTAATATTTGTGCTCTAATACATGAATCAAAGAAACACAAAAATCGCAACAACAGGTACTGTACATATTGTAGCAACTTGGCTAGGGGTAACGTATGTGTCACAGTATTGGGGAATGGTCAAAGTAAGCTTAACAAATGGTGATATGCATCAAGTACATCAGAATAGATTTGTAAAGCCCTTATGAAACTGCAGCTACATGTGACAAAGGGCATAATGTTAATAATAAAGGAAAGCCTAGTCATTAGTGTTATAAAAGTAAGACATACTTTATGGATGTATGCTCGGAAAACAGGAAAGATTAACAAGTAAAACGAAAATAATTAAGCTCAACAGCAAAAGGAACAAGAAAACCCAGTTTCCAAGGTACCTCCAACCAAAACTCTGAGCATAGTAAAGGTAAAGGTAATATTTTTAGGCCCAGTATCACATAGCAAATATTTCGATCACTATTAATCCCATCTTGTAGTATCATTGTGAGATGAAGAAGGAATATAAATTGGGCTGAAGAATAATTCAATGTGCGTTTGTTTTCAAATTTTATAAATGCATGCAGAAATAAAACGCATTGGCAAAATGCTTTAAAAGAACATCTGTTTTATTGATTTTCGCGTATTTTCAGATCATTAAAATGGAATATCAAGTGGACAAAACTGGGAATTTTCGACACCATTTGTTTTTTGCATTTAATTGAGATGTTAAGGCTGCCGAAGCTGCTCGTGAGATTTGTGCTGTGTATGGAGAAGGAACAATGCCTCAAAGTACAACGGACCTTGGCTTTCGTGCTTCAAAAATGGGAATTTTGAATTCAAGAACGGATCACACACCGGTCGACCAATTGAGTTCGATGAAGAGATTTTGAATAAACTCCATCATGAAAATGCATGTCAAATGACCAGAGAATTGGCGGAACAGATGGATTGTGACAAAAAGACAAAATACTCTAGTGAACCGCCTTCACTCAATGGGCAAGGTTCAAGTCGGCAATATGACCAAAGCAGCGATTCAAGAGCTCGAATAGGAAGTGCTGCCTCATCCTCCATACTCTCCGGATTTGGCGCGTTCAGATTTTCATCTCTTTCGACCTCTTTCGAATCATTCAATAATGATGTGGTGTTGAGGGCTTGGTTGGACGAATCCTTTGAGTCAAGACGGTAAATTTCTAACGCGGAGTCATCGAAAATCTTATTGAACGATAGGAGGAAGTCGTAAACATCAACGAAGAATATATTATTGATTAATTTGTTGTAGCTTTTTTTTTTAAAATAAATTTTAAAAAATAAACGCTCATGAATTATTCCTCAACCCAATATATAAGGACTTGGAGCTAGCTCAGGTAAGAATTATATGTAGGGGTATGCGAAGTGGCAGCGCGTTGGTATTTGTCGGTATAATCTCAGGTTCTCTCAGGCGATCAGTCGAGCAAGGTCCCAGTCAGTCACCATCATCGCGAGATGCCTTCTCATCTACAGTGACCCTGTGGCATGTGGTTGACCAACACAAGCCGCCAACCCAGCCAGACTATCTGTGAAAAGAACGGGAAGCAGGGTCTACTTCAAAAATCGAGCAACGTGGCCAAACAGTGTGAGCTGGCGCTCCCGAATCATATCACAAACAGGACGCATCCCAGTTTCTGAGTTGAATCGTTGGTTAGATACGGAATCTGACCATTGGTAACGAATAATCCAGCGAAGCGTCCTGGTACCAAAAGAGTTGACATCAGAATAATGTGGAACTTATTGCTATTAAGACACTTGGAATAATATCAAAAGGGAGAAACAACATTACATTTTGCTTGTATTCAAACAAATTTTGTATTTGTACTTCCTTACTATACATGTGTGTGTGTGTGTGTGTGTGTGTGTGTGTGTGTGTGTGTGTGTGTGTGTGTGCGTGCGTTCGTGTGTGTATGTGTGTATCTAAGTATGCTTGAATTTAATTCTTCATAACTCCTTCTGTCCCTCCACCATTTAAATATTTCCTTTGATCTGTTTTTTTCTTTTTGTTTTTCATTCGTTCTATCACATTCACTCGCATTTCTTTCTTTTAACCTATCATCCCTTGATTTTTCTGTATTTGTATTCTACTACTTTTTTTTTCTAATTTTATCTGCATAGCATTCTTTACGTCACTTGCTCCCTTTTAAATATTTACTCGACCCTTAGTTTCATCTTTCAAATCCCTTATCTTTTATATTATATTTACGACTTTGAAGGCTGCCGTTCATTTCAAAATATAATGCTGCTAGGGTAAATGGTAAGTACCTAACCTTAGAATATAAATCCTGGGGTCGATTTGTTCGGCTAAACCTTCCGAGATGGTACCCCATACCGGGGTACCATTACTGACACCTTTGCTATTTTCATCCCTTCCCCTACTTCTGGTGTTTTCTTCCAGCTTCTTATTTTAATTTCTTTAATTTATTCTTTTATTGTTTCAATCATTGGACAACTGCCATGCTGGGGCACCATTTTGAAGGGCTTAGTCAAACAAATTGACCCATGTACTTATATTTTAAAGCTAGGCACTTATTCTATCGGTCCCTATTGCCGAACCACTAGAATACGAGGATGCATACAAACCTGCACAGATTGTCAAGCAATGGTGCAGAAACAAAGACGATGACATGCATGCTACACAGAAACACACACACACAAACATATACGACGGGCTTCCACACAGTTCCCATCAACTAAATTCCTTCGTAAGTCTTTGGTCGGGTCAGTGCTATAGAAGAAGACATATGCTTTTGTTATTTCTCATTCTTTCTTTCATTCCTTTGATAATATCCTTCTTGATTATTTCATTCGTTTATTCCTTTATGACTCCAGACTTTTCTTTCATTAACTGGCATTACTCTGCTGGTAATAAATGAATCTTTTCATTCTTTATAAATTATTTCCGCCATTACTTCGACCTTTCCTTCACATCTGTCCATATTATCATTTGTTTCTTTAATATTTTAATTACTTTTAATTTCATTCAAATCATTTATTAATTTCTGTTATCTCTTACTCTTTGCTTAGTTATTCTTTATTTCTTATTCTTTACTCATTCTTTACTTTTCGTCATTCATTAATAACATTTTCTATTGTTTCCTTATAACCTCCTTTATTTACATTCTTTTCTTTATAAATCATTCGTTCATTAATTTTCAATTAACTAATTAATTATTTACTTATAATTTTTCGTTTCCGTTTAACCATACATTTATTTTAATCATTCCTTCGTATTTTTACATATTAGTCGTTCCTTTCATTCCATCTCTCATTCTTCACGTATTTCATATATTTATATCATTCCACTAACTTCTGCTGTCAAATGAGCTTTTATTTTATTTTTACTTTCATTCTTCCATTCTTCTCTTCATTTTTTTCTATCCTTTTTATAGTATTTTATATATTTGTACTCAAATTCTTCATCTGATGTTTTCTTATTTCATTCACTCATTAGCTCATTTATTGCTTTTCGTCCATTTTTCCCGTAATTTTCTATCATAAATTTTCTTTCGTTTTATGTATTTGCGTTGCTAATGTTGTTTGTGTGGTTGTTGCAACCCTCACCACCGCATCCCATTTTATTCATTCCATGTCACACCACGCCTGTTCAACCCCACCACTCCCCACCCCACCCCACACTTTAAATATCCTTATACGTGTTTTTGTTTGTCTGCCTTCTTGGTTTTCACGGCAGGAACTAGAACCGATTAAGCCACAATTGCGTTATCTTCTCCCTTGTCAAAACCCAGAGGCAGTTATACAATTATATAAGTGTGACGTTGATTGGCCGAGAGATGTGACCTGTACCATGTGATTTCCTCTCACTGTCGATGTCAATTTGCTTAAATAAATAGCTAAATATCAAAAAGGAAAAAAATATGAAAATTTCAATATTTTTCCAGTAGTGCATAGCAAACATATTAAAACAAGAAGTTTCTGCCTAGCGAGATGAGGTTCTTGTGCCAGTATCGATTTCTAGTTGAAGCCGTTGCATTTCAATACATTGCAAAAGTAACTAGGAAAGACAGGAATATTAAAATTTTTCATGAAGTTCTGATGTTCTTGTTATTCTTGTTATTTAGCCCTAGGTCAACTCCAATCAAACAGATTTGTGACGAGAGGCATTTTTTACATGAACAACTGCTTTTCGTCAAGTAGAGTGTATATTGGTTTATATAATATATATTATCGAATATGCTGTGGCCGTGTGGTAAGAAGTTTGCTTCCTAACCACATGGTTCCAGGTTCAGCCCCATTGTGTGGCACCTTGGGTAAGTGTCTTCTACTATGACCTCGGGCCGACCAAAACGTTTTCAGTGTATTTAGTAGACGGTAACTGAAAGAAGCCTGTCGTATATATATATGTGTGTGTGTGTGTGTGTGTTTGATTGTTGCTCACCACCACTTGAGAACTGAAGCGTGGGTGTACGCCCCTGTGACCTAGCGGTACAGCAAAAGAGCCTGATAGAATAAATAAGTATCAGGCTATATAAAAATAAGTACGGAGGTTATTATATTCGATAAAAAAAATTCTCCAAGTCGGAGCCCCAGCATGGCTACAGTCCAACGAATGAAACAAGTAAAACATAAAAGATGTCCATCATATTCTTTTTGCTTGTAACTAATGAAAACAAACTGGGTTGTGATTTCAAAGCGGGTTGACGTTTGAGAAAAGGGCAATACTTATCCGCTTTACAGATTCTTTCAGCTGTGAGATTCTTACGGATGTTATTCTTTTTACTCTTTTACTTGTTTCAGTCATTTGATTGCGGCCATGCTGGAGCATCGCCTTTAGTCGAGCAAATCGACCCCAGTACTTATTCTTTGTAAGCCCAGTACTTATTCTATCGGTCTATTTTGCCGAACCGCTAAGTTACAGGGACTCAAACACACCAGTATCGGTTGTCAAGCGATGTTGGGGGGACAAACACAAACACACAAACACACACACACACACATATATATACATATACATATATACGACGGGCTTCTTTCAGTTTCCGTCTACCAAATCCTCTCACAAGGCTTTGGTCGGCCCGAGGCTATAGTAGAAGATACTTGCCCAAGGTGCCACGCATTGGGACTGAACCCGGAACTATGTGGCTGGTAGGCAAGCTACTTACCACACAGCCACTCCTGAAGTAGAAAATCATGGAAAAGCATGACTCTGAGAGAATTCCAGAGTGTTATTTTTCGATAGAGGAATTGTGTTAAGGCTTAATGTTCACTGCGAATAAAGAACAGGAAATACAGGAACAGGGTTGGAAACTGTGGAGTTGGCATGCACTTAGGTAGTTCAGGGAGGCAGAGGCCGTTTTTTGTAGCGGTAAAATATGCGGAGAGAAAACAACTTGTGTCTAAACAGGAGAAAATATCTTGTTGCATTTCGTTACGTCACACATTACTCTGAGTTCAAAATTTTAATTAGGTATACCTAATGCCTTCTTCAAGTAGAGGCACACTGCGCAGTTGCCCAGGGTCGTCATGGGTCCTGATAACCGATACAGATCTGTGTATGCTTTACCTTGGTGCCAATAAATAAATACTATGTGGCAGAGTATATTTATTTTCCCGAGTACTTACAATGTCGCTAAAACGGCTTTGGACACACCACGTTTTTTTATCCTTTCGGAATAAATAAAATAATAAAATAAACACTGTCGATAAAATTTCGGCTCAGCAACCTTCGATACACTGTCAGAGAAAAAGAAAATAAGCTGAACCTTCAAAGTCACAATTACCTCTGTCCTTCAAAAATAATCTATCTACCTACCTATCTATCTATCTATCTATCTAGATAGATAGATAGATAGATAGTATGGAGCTATAATGTATGGTCCTGTACATAGTATATTACTGCTATCACATCAATACCTGATACGTAAATCCAAAATCTACCTTCGGTATGATTTGAACTCAGGACATTCAGTAACTAACTTATATACTTTTAATGCATTGACATACACTATTATTGATTAATTAACTCCAGCAACCTCCATATAAAAAGTAATATTGCGAAGTTTATAACGATGTCATTACAATGACTCTCCGCTTGTTTTTCGAGGTGATGTGATCTATGTTATGACAGTCACTCAGTTCTCAAGTACTGAAAGCAGCTAAAGTACTGCAGAAATCAGTCAACTACAACGAAGCTTTTAGACACCTAGTGTCATCTCAATCCCGAATTGCTGTTCGTCTTCAAACAGATTATCAACGTCATTATACTTTAACGCTCTGCCCTTCGCTCGAAATAGATTCACTGGTAAGAGATTTTTCGAAACGTTACTTACAATGTTGCTTGGACTAACATTTCGAGTGGAATGTCAACAATATGGGTCTGAAATATTAGAAAATCGCCGAGGAGATGCACCTACTTGAAGATACTTATGGTTCAATTGCTCAAGTATTTACATGACGGAGTGGACAAATGAAGAGACAGGAATACGTTCGAAATTACCTGATATTTCCCAATATTTGCGAATACAAGAGATATCACAAAAGACAACTTAGAAGTGAGTTATTAATAAAACCAGTTTCAAGGAGAGAAGCTACATTTAAACCACTCCTTCAACTATCCATTCATCCATCCACTCTTTTCACTTGACTTCGTCTCCCTCGCCACCTTCGCTCATTATCAGTTTTCTGTCTCGTTACTGTGGTTAGCCTAAACATTTCATGGAGTATAGAAAACTATGCATGTCAAACTAAATAGCTTCCCTTCTTTAGCAATAGTGAGTAGTAGAATCGGTAGAGCAACATGCTAAATTCATTGTGGTAATTAAATACCAGACTTTTACGTTGTAAGTTCTAATCTCACCGAGGTAATCTTTCTCTTTATTATCCCTACCCTTTCGAGACTGATATGTTCTAGCACGCAATATTTTAAAATTTCTTTAAAACTGTAATCTAAAACCTTCAGCACCTATATCTAAACCTTACACCTATGCTCCAATATATTTTGATATACCCATTACAAAATAAGTACCAATCGAGTACTGGGGTCGAGATAATCGACTTGTTCTCTCACCCGAGTTTGCTGGCCTTGTACCAAAATTTGAAACTATTCTTAACTGAAATATTGATTTGACCCACTTTTACCAAAGCCTCACGTTTGTAAATCGGTGTAACCAATTCCGACACCTGTATATGATAGGTAAATGATTTATGAATCACAAACTGAATACAGAAATGAAAGTAGAACCCCTCCATTTTGTCTGCTTTTCTAATATTTCATCACCTTTGTATTCATATTCTGTATCATATGTAACATTGTAAAACTAAAGCAGGTCGTAATAAAGCAGCATTTACCAATATTATTAGATGAGTCTTTCGCTGACGGCCGTAAGATGAAGCAAACTCTGAACTTCCAATATATAGAATATGGAAAGTGTGAACGACTGGCAATCTGGCGAGACATTAATTTGGACCAAAGTGTCTCAAACTGGAGTAAATTGATGTTGGTGTTTTCGATATGTCTTATTTGTGATGAGTCTGGCATATTTGAGGTAGCCTGCATTATTTTGTGTTGAAAGCCATTACATTTTGTATCAAATGTGACTGACTAAAAAAATTCAAATTCGTGTGGTGAAATCAAGCATATCAAATATACAGCAATCGATAAACGAAAAAGAGTCCTAGGGAATACATACAACCCATCCTAACATATGATTGGGATTACATGGAACATCAACAAACAAGTAGAAAAGGTTATCAATACTTCAGATATGTGGTTTCTGAGAAGAAAACCAAAAGTGTTCTACACAGACAGGCACAAATAAGTAACGGCCACCAGAAAACTTCTCGACAATATAAGCCTAGTCCATTGGATACCAAATGAGAAAAAATAAGTCTTGAGTACTTAGTAGTTACAACTGGGGAACTGAACGGAATAGCTAGGGAAGATAGTGAGAGAGAAGATACCCGATGGCGTCACCAGCTGGTTACGGAAAGATATATTCAATAATGTGCTAAGTTTTCGGAAGAATAGGCGAGCGTGAAGATTCTTGATCACCGACGCCTACAGGCACGGCACATGACGAGAGAGAAAAAGAAATAATGTATAATTCTACTCGATGGATCACATAATTCCTCAAACTTATACGCATTGCAGGTGTTGGGTTCAGTAATTTACGAAGTTCCTTGTGCAAATCTTACTGACAAACAACATGGGCATCAATTTTTCTAGAACTACTATTGCAAATAACACCAATGTCCTGAGTCTATTCCTTATCACAAGCTCGTATCTTCAAATTCTTGACATTATCTTACCAAAATATAAAATCAATATTTGATAAATAATACAAGAAATGTTTCTTAATTTTGCCTTCATCAGACGACCTATACGCGGTTGTTTCATCTACTAGAAATAACAGTCAAATTTCCATTGAGTCATAAAAATGATGTTAGCATCACGTTGTATAATATAATATTAGATGGATAATGCCTCGGAAATTACCTTTGATTATATATCATTGGTCAGTTTAATCAGGAAGGGGCGTATACAATATCACTAGCTGTAGTATCGCTATCACCACTAACACCAAGTATTACCTGTAGTAACATCACTATCAACGCTACGCCGACCACTATGATCAACAGCCCATCCAGTGCAGTAACCACCAGCAAAACACCCAACATCAACAATAAAACTAAAAATAACAACAATTCTTGTAGCACCACCAAACCAGCATCAACAACAGTAATAACAACAGCACCAACACCTACAGCAACAACAAGAAAACCAACCCCCAACTCTTCTACCACTAACTACAGGTTGTTCCCACAAAGTCTGGGTACATGGAGTAAATAAGATCATGACATAAACAATTGAATATAAGAAATAATAATTTCTTAAAGTATGTGTTAATCCCATTTGCCCAGACTTTGTGGACACCCTGTACAGTAAAAAAGCCAACAACACCAATAATAATGTATAAGCAATGCAAACAATTGTACAAAAAAAAAACAAAAAAAAACAAGAACATCACTACCAACACAACCACCAACAACAACAATGGCAGCAACTGCAACGAAATGGCAGCTGTTTGATATTCGTTTACAAGTCAGGTGTATCAGAATTAAGTATCCTGATTATGGAGACAACATACTGATAACAATTAGATATAAACAGTCGTTTTCGTGCCTCCTTTTTCATTACTGTACGTTTTTTGTCACCTTGTTATCTCTCCCATTCTTTTCAACTCTCTGTACTTCTAAATAAATTACTAAATAAACTTAGATATGTTTCGGCCAAAGATTGACCCTGGTCATTTCTAACTTAATAGCACCACCTGATAGGGTCTGTTACTCTGACTCTTTTTACTCTTTTACTTGTTTCAGTCATTTGACTGCAGCCATGCTGGAGCACCGCCTTTAGTCGAGCAAATCGACCCCAGGACTTATTCTTTGTAAGCCCAGTACTTATTCTACCGGTCTCTTTTGCCGAACCGCTAAGTTACGGGGACCCAAACACACCAGTATCGGTTGTCAAGCGATGTTGGGGGGACAAATACAGACATACAAACACACATATATATATATACATATACATATATACGACGGGCTTCTTTCAGTTTCCGTCTACCAAATCCACTCACAAGGCTTTGGTCGGCCCGAGGTTATAGTAGAAGACACTTGCTCAAGGTGCCACGCAGTGGGACTGAACCCGGAACCATGTGGTTGGTAAGCAAGCTACTTACCACACAGCCACTCCTGCGCCTGTTAAGTCATTTTATGTTAAGTTTTGTGACATCATCGTCCATTCAAGTAGGAAGCTGTTGCTGACTGAGATGTATCCATGTATAGATGGCTTATCTGGTATCCCTTGAAGTAGTCCAGGTTTCATTTGAAGGTGATGGGAGCTTTTTCTTCTTTGATGTGGTCCGGGATAATATTAAACAGAGCAGGGCTTGTTTAAGAAAAAGAATGTTGTTGTTTTGGATTTATGTGTTGTAAAATCTGTATTGTATAGGGACCGTTACATATCGTGTTCTAATCCCGCCGATACCAACTTTGCCTTTCATTATTCCGGGATCGAGAAATAAAATACAAACCTAAGGCAGAGAACTGGTAGAATTACCATAGTGTTGGAGCAGATGCCGTGGTGGTATTTGTTTCGGCTCTTTGCATTCTGAGTTCGAATCCCACCGTGGTCTACTTAAGTGGCAGACTTAATCTGTCAACGGGTTTATCATTACTACTTGGCATTCACTTTATTGTAAGCACGAGGAGCAGGTCACCAAATTAAGGACACTTTCTCCCTTCCTCCTTCCCACTATTTTTGATTGCCCTTTACAGGGCCAAGCGCACTGTTCTTCCCGTTTAACTAAAATATATATAAAAACAAACAACATTCAGGCATACAAATGCTATTATCTTTGCTGGGCAAGTGTTTTGATATATTGTGTAACAATTACGTCGTGGAAGAGGTTATGTGTGTGTGTGTGTGTGTGTGTGTGTGTGTGTGTGTGTGTGAGCGCGCACTCTGTTTTCTGTGTATGCGTATTGCTGCGCATATGTGTGTGTGCGTGTCCATGGTTTTCAAATTCTTCGATTTACTCAAGCTATAGCTATATGGTGTTCAACCCGTATGGAATCTGTATTGATGATTGGATAAACGTGTTTGTAGGAACATTTACCAATTGTCTAATACGTTCCTCGTATTAAAACATGGAATTATCTAATAAAAAAGATGGAATGATCACAGCTAGAACACCTTTGATCAGTTATCTCGATTATGAGTAATCTGGGTGTAAGTATCACCAATCGCTACAACCACACGGGATAATGTAATCCTACATAAACAATGCCCGTTAAAAGACAAAAAACAAAAACAAAAAAATAAAACGAAGATGAGGTTGTCATGGCCGGGAGTCCTTGATTATAGATCTGCTCAGTTAGAACTGAACTGAGGTGAAAAAAGAATATCAACCTCGATAATAACTCATGCATAGAGTTGAAACCACCAGGTTTCACGACTCACGAGTCACAATATACTAGTATTGCCTTTTATAAACTTCTGTTAAGCTAAGTAAGTGTTACACTGAAGTTTGAGTGAAGTTTATTGAAGTGATAACTCAAGCTGAATTCCTATGACGTTATAAACTAGTAAATGACGTAACAACAAGGATCGTTAGAAAGTAACGCATTCTTGGGATGTCGCTTTTTTGGGCTTTATTTTTTCTTATAGTTTCTAAGCCTTCCTAAGCGTCTAACACGAACAAGAAAATTCGCTTCTGGAAAGTTAGTAAGCTGCAAAACTTAGAAAATTGTCATAATTCTCTGAAACCAGATATATATATCTTTTCTTGTTATCCATATCGCCCCTGCTGCTTGTTATTTGAAACTAACTGAAAAATTGAAAATATTAAATAAATCTAAATTGAAAATTACTCCTCAGAATTACAGAACTAATAAACGAACGAAAATTGACTATTCGGAAAAATAATTAAAAAGCGAATTAAAGAAAAAAAGGCATCTATCATGGCTTGGAAAGCTATTACAGTATTACCAAATGTCCGAAATACAAGTAAAAAGGAATTGATGGACTTCCTTCAACAATACATTAACCCTCAACTTGAACGCATTGAAGATCTTGGCAGCGGATTCGATTTATGTTTCGGGATGTTTTTACTTTTTCCTAATTCTATTAAAATTTCTGATATTAGGTTCGGTAAAAATCTAAGTGTTAGCTCGAGACATAATAATTTTAAACGGCTCCAAAGTGCATTCAATGCTGTTGGTGTAGAAAAGAATTTCCCAATGGAAAATATGATGCGGGGAAACTTCCAAGCCAACTACTATTTTGGACAATGGTTTAAGGGTTTTTTTGAGGCTAACTACAGTGGCGAACCTTACGACGTAAATCAGCTACGCCAAATGTGCTGCAACCGAACAGCATCAAAAGATCGAAATACCAAGGAAATACGCGGAGGAGAATGCAGGTTAGCAGCAGAAACCAAGAGAATGCCAAAGTACATCAAACAAAGAGCAGCTATTACCTCTCCTACTACTTCTTCTCTTCCACCTCCTCATCATAGTTCTAATTCTCCTCCTCCTTCAAGGCTACAAAGTGCTGTGTGCATATTAACTAAGGCCAATTTGGTAGATACTTTGTCACAGACTGACGAAACTTATTGCGGGATTATTAACAGCATTTACAGCTTCGAACAAGAAGCAGATGAACAAAAAGAAGTTCGATTTGATTTATTACGAGAGAAAGCAGAGCTTGAACAAGCAGTTAGGGATCTTCAGAAAGAAAAGGAAAAGTTGTCCAGTAATTACGAACATTCGAATCGGGAAAAGAGGTATTTCTATGATAAACTACGTGAAATCGAAAAGTTATGCCTCGAGGAACCGATAGACAGCTTGAGAATGTCAATAAAAACAGTCTTATATCAACAAGGGATTCCTTTATAAAACTCTGTTCTCTATTACCCGTAATGTCAGTAAAACATGGATCAACAATCGTTGTTCTTCAGTCAGTGAATTTTATTTTTTCACTTCTAAATTATTTTAATATTTTTTCAGCCAATATTTTTTGATATTAATATTGATTTCTGTCGCCATTTATAGGACATTTTTATCATTCTTTTTTACCCTCAACACGTTAGCTCTGATCAATTAAACCTAAAATCGAAGGCATTTCTGTCTTGGCTACCATATTCTTCGTATATCAGGTTCTACTCGTCTTTTGTCTAAAACAGATGAGATTTAACTTGAAGAAATGTGTAACTACAATTTCTAATAGGTTGAGCGAACTAATAACTAATGGGTCGTTATTAGAGTTAATTAACATTGGAGCATTTCTTTTAATTGGTAATTTAGAGGTCATTAAATGGACAAAAGATCAAGACTCTATAGAAGTATATCAGGCATCAAATGTTGAAATAATTTAAGATGTCAGAAAGTTTATATTTTTTGGTATCTTTTTCATTTTTTATCTTTTTTACTTGTTTCACTCCTTGCGGCACACTGAGGCACCGCCTTGAAGCGTTTAGTCGTACAAATTGGTTCAAGTAATTTGTTACTTGTTGTCTACCAAATTCATTCACAAGGCTTTGGGCACCCTGGGGCTATAGTTGGAGTCACTATAGTTGAAGTCACTTAGTATCTCACGGTGGAACAACTCGGAACCATGTAGTTTGTCTGCAAACGTCTTACTGCACAGCCTTTTTTAGCTACTTATATAATTAATTTTACTTGCTCAATAATGTTAATCATTTTCCAAACTGATAATTACTTAAAATAAATACTTAAACATCATTATCTTTTTGTTAATGGATTTTTTTATAGTGTGCAAGTAACACCAATTATGTTATTTACCATGTAAAATTAAATTGGGAAGCCGCGAAAAATTTCTTTTCAAACAACTCTTTAAAATGATTGAACAGGTAACATGATTTAGCATATTTCTGACAAAAGGATTTAGAATAACTTTTTTATGGTTTGACATGACTGATACTACGGTTTAGTATTTCAATGATTATAAGTTTTAACATGTCTCTGAAAATATAGCGTAGCATAGCTCTGATAAAGATGTGTAGAATGGCTCAGATAATATGATTTACAACATACTTGATAACATGGATTATTGTTACTCTTATAAAATAGCTAACGTGAGTGATAATATTGTTTAACTATTAACTTTAATAACGGTTATGATATGACTCATATAATCTCATCTGTATCTGACTATAGACAAAACTACTATTGAAAAAGACGAATGATATATCTGTGTTACATTTACAACGCAGTTGCTAATTCAACCAACAACGAAGGGCTTTTATATGGTCCATTGAACTGCTTGAAATAACATCCAACTGTCCTTAAAAATCACACATTACTGTCTTAGAAAAGCGACGAATATTAATGAAACAGAGAAAATAAGAACATTATAAGATCACGCAAGAATACACTAACGCACATATAAAGAGAGAGAGAGAAAGAAGCAGACAGAGAGAGAGAAAGATAGGGAGAGAGAGAGAGAGAGAGAGACAGAGAGACAGAGAGACAGAGAGACGGAGGGAGACAGAGAGAGAGGGACAGACAGGAAGAGAGAGAGAGACAGCCAGGAAGAGAGAGTGACAGACAGGAAGAGAGAGAGAGAGAGAGAGAGAGAGACAGATAGGAAGAGAGAGCCAGACAGGAAGAGAGAGACAGACAGGAAGAGAGAGACAGACAGGAAGAGAGAGAGAGAGAGAGAGAGAGAGAGAGAGAGCGACAAAAATACAGAGAGAAAGGGAGAGGGAGAGAGGAAGAGGGAGAGAGGAAGAGAGAGAAGTTTACTAATAGACTAAACACTGAAAACCTTTAAAGGAATTACAATAATAAACTGTTGTTGGAAAAATTGAATCAATTTTTGACATGACATGTTGCAAAATTATGAAATTGCCCAACAATAGACATCACAACGAGTAAAAGGTTTTCTGCTGTACAGTTTCTTAAAAGTTTGTCGTTTATTTATAAAGATGGAAACGCGTAAAACCGAAAAGATAAAAGTCAACCATTTTAAAATCTTTACTTATTACAGAGTGTCATCTGACTATTTTGCAGCCACATATCTCTTGGCTATTTACTCTGGCCTAACGAATGGGTGGTATCAAAGAAAATGTAACATCATGTCTGTTTTCCTTACTGCATGAAGGAAGAACGTCCTTCGATGAAGGCAAACCATCTGCGGCACATGCATGTGCAAGACTGAACAAGATTTTATTGTGAAATCTGGTTGTTATGTATGCATGTGAGTCTCTTCTCACCATGACAATGATGGTTATCCTTGGGAAAATCTACCGATTTGGGCCGATGCATCGTTGCGGACATTGTTGTTAGAAGGCAAAGAGTCGGAACATACATCGCAGGCATCTTTCTCGAACTCTCTCAGATTGGAATTTAGTTTTTATCGATTCCGAAAGGATGAATGGCAAACTTAACTCTAGCGGAATTTGAAATCTGAGCGCCAAGAGTCGAAATAAAACACGCAGGCCTTTCTATGCAATCCTTTTACGATTCTGCCAGTTAGGAATTTTACATATGCGTAAGTATGTCTATGTGCGTATATACATCCGTCATTGTAAGATCTTGATGATCCTCAGAAGATCATTTCAATCACCTGGCGAGAGAAGGCTAAACGCTGAGAAATGATTACGCACAGAAGTGAATTCAGATAAAGCAAACATCAACTAAGATGGCTCAGTTGTATGCACGTCTATTTCACCTAGGATCCTCCATAGCAACGTATACCATGGCCATCATATGACTGGACAAATACAAAAGCAGTTTTAATGAGGAGCAACATTAATTCTTGATGATATCGCTACTCACCTCCGAAATTGTCTTTTTCACTGTCTAGTGGGCCGGGTATGAAGAAATGGAAGTAAAACGCATATAGGTATTATGAGAATAACTGAATAAAGATACGTACGCAGAGTTAAACGTCATCTCACTTATCAAACATACACACATGTTTATCACCCATATATTTTATTACAAAAACGATTGAGTTGTTTCAATAAACCACAACTAAACTGCATCGGTACAGCCATTTATTTACTATTTCAATATACGCTACATTATTTGAGACTCTAATCAGTATCATTACAACTAAGCCTTCGGTTTATTATTACAGCCAAAACTATCTGTGTCATAATGATTTCAAATCTTGGCACAAGGCCAGCAAGTTCGGTGGGAGGAGGGAGTAAATCGATTTCATCGACCTCCGATGTCCAACTGGTACTTATTTCATCGACCCCGGTGTCCAACTGGTACTTAGTTCATCGACCCCGAAAGAATGTAATGCAAAGTCAATCATGGCGGAATTTGAACGCAAATGAAATGCTGTTAAGCATTTACCCGGCGTGCTAACGATTCTGCCACCTCGCAGCCTACTATTTGTATCTTAATAACAGTTCTTGAGATATCATTGCAACAATCACTAGAATTTGTGGTTGCAGCCAATTCCCTATTTTATAACTTCTCATTTATTACCCCCGCCTTAGCGAAGGCAGAGGTATTGTTTTCGATCTTGTTCGTTTGTTTGTTTGTCCGTGGACAAGATATCTCAAGAACCGCTGGATGGATTCGGATAAAACTTTCAGGGATATTTGACTTCGTGACTGGCACGAACTGATTAGCTTTTAGGATCGATCTGGTACCGGACAATGATTCTGGATAATTTTCGTTATATTTACTTTAATTTAGAAGAGGTCTTTGAAATCGTTCTCTGATTATCTCCCTTATATAATATATTATCTCTCTTATATTATATATTATACATACTTATTAACACTTTACATTATACTGACATATATACATAATTCTATACATCGATCTAAAACAACAGGATTACTAAAAGAAGGCCGGAATTTAAGAGAAGAGAAAACCAAAATGTCTCATACTATTTATTTAAAACGGACAGGGATTCTGGATTATTTTTCCGTTTATTGTATTCAATTTTTGAGAGCGGACGTGTTCATTTTTAGTATTCTCGTTTGTAAGAGCAGTCGAGTTTATTTCAGATATTCTCAATTTAAATTTCACCTCCGGCTAATCGTTGAGAGGACGCTGGAGTTGCTGACCAGCAACTTGTTTGTTTGTGTTCTGAGTTTCGTCTTTCTGGACCATGGTTTTGGATTGTTGTTACATGTTGAAGGCTTTCTCTTCGAAACTGTCCGTTGTTGAAATTGTTGTGTATCATTGTTAAAGATTACTGTTGACTGACTCGCACGTGAGTGTTTTATTTTTGCTGTTTTCTCCCCATTGTGGGGCTGAAAAGTTCGTTTTTCAATATAGGGAGCTATGCAAAAGCCGCTGCAGTAGGAGCAGCTCCGCCCTTGGACCTGAAACAGATAAAAGTGAATATGGAAGAGATACGAAGAAGTGAACAGTTTATACAAAAAGAGGGAGACGCAATAAAGCTAGTCCCTCCAGAAGAAATGGACGAGGATAAGAGTGATAGGACGGTGGTGTACCGCACGCAAGCGGTCGCCACCAATAAAATTGAAATCCTATTGGAAGATGACGTGGAGAGATGTTTGGGATTCCTTATGACAACGACAACTTTCGTTAGCTGAGGAAAGAAATATGGCGCCGTGGATGTGAGGCTTGCCACCAAAGAAGAGGCGGCCTCTCATTCCACCACTATTTTACACAGGGAAAAGGTAACGCTGTTGCCCACGTATAGGGACAGTTGAAGTGTATGCATTCGCATTTGAAGGGTGCCACCAGAAACAAAACCAGAGTAGGTGGTAGCAGCTGTTATAGCTTCCACCAAGAAAAATCCCGAATTAGGGACAGTTGGAAAAAAAAGAGCAAGTTAAACTGTTGGGGATACGGCGTCGAGATGTGGCTTTTTGCCACTTTCAAGGACAAAAAAAGGATCCCCTACCAGATAGAGATTCCGGGAGCGAATTCCCTCAAAGTGATTGTTGAGGGACGCAGACCAAATTGTTACGAATGTGGAATAAGGCCACATGAAGACGCAGTGCCCCAAGCACAAGCCTCCTCAGAATGAAAAGGCTGTAGAGAGGGACCAAGAAGAAGTGGAGACTGTAGTACCAATTGAAGCAATAACAGATGGAGACAGCAAAAGTGATATGGAGTGCGCCAGGGATACGGAAGAGGTGGAATCGAAGAAAGGCGGAACGAAAGCGGCAAGTGAGGAGAGTGGTGGGTTTGTCAGCCCCAAAAGAAGGAACAAGGCTGACCTTCTTCCTTCTAATTATAGCGGTTCTGTGGTATTTTTTTATATACCATGCTATGTTTTCTTCTTCTCTAATCCTGTGTTCGCATCCAATCAGTCGTCTCCCCTCTCTTTTTCCTGGTACATACAGTCCATCTGTGTCACTTTTTGGGTGAAGTATCCCATATCTAGTCAGCAACTTCCTTGTCTTTCTGTCTAAGTTGTTTAGTTCGTCTACTGTCCATGCGATTACCCCTGCTCCCCATCTAAGTGCTACCCAAGAACCAACACATCAGAAAGTGATAAGTGCAGAATTTGTGGACAAAATGGTGAAACCGTATTGCATATTGCCAGCCAATGCACGCCACTAGCCCAGAAAGAATATAAGAGACGTCCTGACAATATAGAAAGGATTGTCCATTGGACACTTTGCAACAAGAATGGACTTGATAGAGCAAAACAGTGGCAGAGTCATAAACCCGAGGGTATCATCGAAAATGATAATGCAAAAATCCTATGGGATTTTATGATTCAGTGCGACCATAAGATTGAGAATAGGAAATCAGACATAGTGTTAATTGAGAAAGAAAGCAACCGATGCTGGATCATAGATATAGCATGCCCAGCTGACAACAAGGTATGCGATAAAGAAGAAAGAAAAGTTAGCTTGGGAGGTTAAGCAGTTGTGGTCGCTGAAAAAGGTGGTAGTAGTACCAACAATTGTCTGAGCCCTGAAAACAGTGAGCAAAAATCCTGAGAGGAACAAATAAGGGCTGCAGTAAGGGTGATGCAGTGCATTGCTCTCTCACTCAATAATAATAATAATTATTATTCATTCCACTATAGGCACAAAGCCTGAAATTTCGGGGAAGGGGCTAGTCGATTACATCGACCTCAGTGCTTGACGGGTACTTATTCTATCGACCTCGAAAGGAAGAAAGGCAAAGTCGACCACGGCGGAATTTGAACTCAAAACGCGCAGACGGATGAACTGCCGCTAAGCATTTTGCCCGGCGTACTAACGATTCTGCCAGCTGCCGCCTTAATAATAATAACAATAATAATAATAATAAAAAAAATCATATTATCTCTGGCTGCCCAGTCCTGGCTAAGAAGGAATATATTCACAGATATGACAGAGCTGGGACTTATATACACTGGAAGCTATGCCAACACTATGGAATAACAACAGAAAAAAGATGGTATAAACACACGCCAGAAAAGGTCACAGAAAACGAGAAAGCAACCATACTCTAGGATATGCCAATACACACAGATAGAGAAATTAAGGGAAATAGACCAGATATAGTTGTCAAAGATGATGAAGATAAAAAAAAATGCTATGTAATTGATGTATCAATACCAGTAGATGACAACGTTTCTCTAAAAGAAATGGAGAAACTTTCAAAATACAAAGACCTGGAAATAGCGGTAACTCGAATGTGGAATCTAAAAACAAAAATAATTCCTATCATAGTGGGCGCATTAAGTATGATAAAAAAATATTCAGACAAATACATAACAAAAACACCAGGACTTACAAATATATATAACATACAGAAAATTGCACTACTGGGCACTGCACACATCCCACGCAAAACACTTTCAATACAGTAACCATAAGAGCATCACAGCAAACCACAGCACGTACACAAGGCACACAGAGCTGCGATCGGTAGTGAAGCGAAAGCACGTTATAAAAATAAGACTGCTGGATAATAATAATAATAATAATAGTAATAATAATAATAATAATAATAATAATAATAATAATAATAATAATAATAAGTCAGCCACCTTCTATATATGGATGACCTAAAATTATATGCAAAAAACGACAAAGAGCTAGAAACACTACTACAGACAGTACACGGCTTTACCAAGGAAATAGAAATGAAATTCGGATTAGAAAAATGTGCCAAAGCAACCCTGAAAAGAGGAAAATTAGTTAAAAGTAGCAATATAACACTAGATAAAGCCAATGAAATAAGAGAACTAGACGAAAGCCAACCATATAAGTATTTAGGAGTCAATGAACTAGATAGGATACAACATACACAAATGAAAGAAAAAATAAAGAAAGAGTACTATAGACGAGTTAGATCAATACTAAAAACAGAGCTCAATGCTAAAAACAAGATAATGGGTATCAACACTTTAGCTGTCCCAGTTATAAGCTACAGCTACAACATCCTTAGCTGGACACTAAACGAACTTTGTAAAATAGACAGGAAAGCAAGAAAAATAATGACAGGATATAGGATGCACCACCCAAAATCTGACATAGAAAGGCTATATATACAACGCACAGAAGGTGGCAGGGGTCTTATACAGCTAGAAAACTATTATAAAATAACCACCATAGGACTGCAAAAATACCTACTCCAGAAGCAAGGGAAACTAATACAAATAGCCACAAAACACGAGCAAAACAAAAAACTGTTTTCAGTATTTAAGGAAGCTGACAAATACAAACAAGAAATCAATCTACCTAACAAATACGAAGAAGAAGAAGAAGAAACAACAAAAGCTATAAAACAAATGAAATCCAAACTAAAACTAGAACAGCAACGGACCATGATAAAACGATGGCAAGAAAAGCCCCTACATGGTAAATACTGGGCTAAACTAAATGCGAAAGAAATAGACAGAGAAAAATCCCAGCAATGGCTGAGAAGCTCAGGACTCAAAGCAGAGACTGAAGGTTTTTTAATTGCTGCACAAGACCAAAGCCTCCCCACCAGAAATTACCAAAAACACATAATGAAAAGAAATATAACAAGTAACTGTAGAATATGTGGAGATCGACAAGAAACAATAAATCATATTATCTCTGGCTGCCCAGTCCTGGCTAAGAAGGAATATATTCACAGACACGACAGAGCTGGGACCTATATACACTGGAAGCTATGCCAACATTATGGAATAGCAACAGAAAAAAGATGGTATAAACACACGCCAGAAAAGGTCACAGAAAACGAGAAAGCAACCATACTCTGGGATATGCCAATACACACAGATAGAGAAATTAAGGCAAATAGACCAGATATAGTTGTCAAAGATCATGAAGGAAAGAAATGCTATGTAATTGATGTATCAATACCAGCAGATGACAACGTTTCTCTAAAAGAAATGGAAAAACTTTCAAAATACAAAGACCTGGAAATAGAGATAACTCGAATGTGGAATCTAAAAACAGAAACAATTCCTATCATAGTAGGTGCCTTAGGTATAATAAAAAAATACTCAGACAAATACATAACAAAAACACCAGGACTTACAAATATATATAACATACAGAAAATTGCACTACTGGGTACTGCACACATTCTACGCAAAACACTTTCAATACAGTAAACATAAGAGCACCACAGCAAACCACAGCACATACCCAAGGCGCACAGAGCTGCGCTCGGTAGTGAAGTGAAAGCACGTTATAAAAATAAAACTACTGAATAATAATAATAATAATAATAATAATAATAATAATAATAATAATAATAATAATAATAATAATAATAATAATAATAATAGAGAAATTAAGGCAAATAGACCAGATATAGTTGTCAAAGATCATGAAGAAGAAAAAATGCTTTCTAATTGATGTATCAATACCAGCAGATGACAACGTTTCTCTAAAAGAAATGGAAAAACTTTCAAAATACAAAGACCTGGAAATAGAGATAACTCGAATGTGGAATCTAAAAACAGAAGCAATTCCTATCATAGTAGATGCCTTAGGTATAATAAAAAAATATTCAGACAAATACATAACAAAAACACCAGGACTTACAAATATATATAACATACAGAAAATTGCACTACTGGGTACTGCACATATTCTACGCAAAACACTTTCAATACAGTAAACATAAGAGCACCACAGCAAACCACAGCACATACCCAAGGCGCACAGAGCTGCGCTCGGTAGTGAAGTGAAAGCACGTTATAAAAATAAAACTACTGAACAATAATAATAATAATAATAATAATAATAATAATAATAATAATAATAATAATAATAATAATGATAATAATAATGATAATAATAATAATAATAATAATAATAATAATAATAATAATAATAATAATAATAATAATAATTTTTCTATATTGGCCTTAAAGTTCGCAAAAACTATTTAGGACAATAATAAGAATCTACTTTGTAAAAAAAATTGGCTTTTCGTAACGAACCAAACATTCTGTAGTATACGTCATTGCTTATCTGTTATTATTTGAAGCTATCACACTGAGATGGAAGTTATGCCAAGCGCTAGCACTTTAGTGTTGTGATTCATGCTCATGTCCGTGTATTTTTATCTGATTTGAAAACAATTTATATATCCTACGTCTGCAGAACTATAAATAGATTTCTGGTCAGTGTTGCGACAGACAAAGATAAATTTTGATTTCTTATCTGAATTCGGTAAACTGCTGTCTATTGATTGACATTAGGTGGAATTCGGACAGGTAATATCGAATAATATATATATGTATGTGAATATATGTGCTGGTGGTGAGCATTTATGTGTATGTTGTGTGTGTGTGTGTGTGTGTGTGTGTGTGTGTGTGTGTATTTGTGTGTGTGTCTACATATACCGTTACATATATACAAACAGATACACACGCACATATGTATGTGCGTATGTCCGTAGTGATGATTCGTAGTAACGAAAGTAACAACAGTGTTGGTAAATGCATAGTAGTAGTAGTAGTAGTAGTAGTAGTAGTAGTAGTAGTAGTAGTAGCAGTAGCAGCAGCAGCAGCAGCAATAGGGCAGCAGCAGCAGCAGCAGCCGCAGTAGTAGTAGTAGTAGTAGTAGTAGTAGTAGTAGTAGTAGTAGTAGTAGTTCAGATATCCTTAGGCCTATGGGTGCTAACATGTTTGCTGACAAAATATGAAGTATAATACAAATGACAATGTATGTGCGTGGGGGTTTTCCCGGATCTATATGTGTTTGCGTGCGCGTGTGAATGAATGTGCGTGTGATTGCGCATGAGCGTGTAAATATGCAAATATGCTTGTAAACATGGACACGAGCCTATATAAAAATGCATAAATGCATACAAACCTGAATATTTGTACAACAAAGGAGTATTATGGTAAAAGGCGTAAAATCACTTCAGCGAGAACAAATTTCTTCAAAGTAATGCAGTGAATTTGCCTATAGAAGTTAAATATGTCACAGTCATATCTACTGTAACCTAAACTTCATTTATTCCTCATCACTGCCGAGCACTGATACTAATGTGTGTGTATATATATATATATATATATATATATATATATATATATATATATATATATATATACATAGGTGTGGCTGTGTGGTAAGTAGCTTGCTTACCCAACCACATGGTTCCGGGTTCAGTCCCACTTCGTGGCACCTTGGGCAAGTGTATTCTACTATGGGCCTCGGGCCGACCAAAACCTTGTGAGTGGATTTGGTAGACGGAAACTGAAAGAAGCCCGTCGTATATATGTATATATATGTGTGTGTTTGTGTGTCTGTGTTTGTCCCCCCCCCCAACATCGCTTGACAAAAGAGACCGATAGAATAAGAACTAGGCTTACAAAGAATAAGTTCTATGGTCGATTTGCTCGACTAAAGGTGGTACTCCAGCATGGCCGCAGTCAAATGACTGAAACAAGTAAAAGAGTATATATATATATATATATATATATATATATATATATATATATATATATATAGTGAGAATTTACAAAAAAACAAAAGACAAAGACGTGTGTGTAAACAATAAATAGATGTATTAGTTTAACGCTCGGGAAGTGAGAAAGTCTTTTACGTTTCGAGCCTACGCTCTTCGACAGAAAGGAACAGGGAGTGAAAATAGAAAAAATGTTTAGTGGCTAGCGATCTATCATGGCGAATGATATATACATATACAGTGGCGGACAGGCCAGGTTGTCAGGTAGCCCGATGGCAAGTGGGCCCATGCGCCATTAGAATCCTTATATGGGGACCCATGTTAGTATCCCCTTAAGTTTGATAATTTTAAAATTCACTCCTGGAAGTGTGCATTAATTATCTCATCCTGGTTCTGTTTGTAAACAGTTGAAAAGAATACTTTAAAAAAAAATTAAACGATACCATTGAGGCAGTGGGTGGGCCCCCTTAGTCTCCTGGCAACCAATATTTTTAGACCCAGTCCGCCACTGTATATATATATATATATGGAGATCCAGGAAGAAAGTTAGATTGAAGTAGTCCGTAGTAAATATAAAAAACTACTTTCAAGAACAATAGTGGTTTATTGAAACGGAAGGTTTTGGATTATTTTCGTATTGAAGTACAATAAACTGAAGAAAGTTCTTTTTATATTTCAGGGTTACCGGGCGTCCGCAAAAGAATACAAAAGTTACGGAAATGGGGTGGATAAGATCCGAGCTACATAGGTTTCACGGTGAGTAGAACCTCAAAAGTGGTAAATATTCAAGCGAGGTGTATACCGCAGGCTACACGTCAGGCTGAGGATATTATGACTAACATTTCATTTAATCAAGATATATTCGTCCGGAAGAGTAGCCTGCAATATACACCTCGCTTGGATATTTACCACTTTTGAGGTTCCACTCGCTATAAAACACATGTAGCCCAGATATTATATACATACATACATACATACATACATACATACACAGAGACAGACACACTCACGCACACGCACGCACACTCGCACACATACATATCGCGTTCAAATTTACAGGAAACAAAAGACAAAGACAAGTGAAAGAACAACAAGCAGGTGTATTAGTTTGATGCTTGGGAAGAATGGAGAAGCCCTTGATGCTTCGAGCCTACGCTCTTCGACAGAAGAAAGGATTGAGAGGAAAAAGGAGAGGAAAAAAGACAAACAAACAAAAAAACGGAGGAAAAAGTGTAAGGATTAATGGTTCATCATGATGTAATATATATGCATATTTACTAAATGCGATGCCCCAGGGTGGTGGTAGAATGACCATTACTATGAGGATGAGGGACTATCTTATAGCTCATTATTATCATCATCAGCTTCAGGAGTGATGAACTTTTCCGAAGTTATTGTTTATGACGCATTATCTCTTTGTACAACTCAGTGTAGGAACTGACCTCATTGTAAACTGCTCTTGTAATATCTATGTTACGTTCACGATTAGGATGAATATCAACGAGTATCTGCAGAGCTTCTTCTATAAGTGCCAACTCTTTAGAAATAATTTTTATAGCCAATTTAAGTGGTGTAGATAGAAATATCGTTGTCCCATTTGTATACTCAGCTTGTCCTTTTTCTCATAGCATCAGTCCCTCGTTAGATAATCTTTCTTTCTGGGACACCAGCAAGTTAATCACATCATTTTCTATGACTTCCTTAAATGTCGCAATATCTCTTTAAATGTCACAATATCTTTCCGAATTTGATGTAGACTTTCTGCTTGAGGAGATCATTTTAAAGTTGCGGATACATTAGCTGTAACAAGTAAGTTGTATTCTTGAGGATATGTTCTTCTCTCAAATTATCAGAAAGGTCATCTAAGTGCGCTGGGTGACTTGGTGCATTGTCTAAAAGAAGGTTCACCAGATTTCATAGACAATTCCCTCCTTACACTTAAGACATAAATACACACACATGCACACACTCTCATACACACACACAGGAATACATACATACATACATAATTACATACATACAAAAGACTATTCATGGTGAATTATCGCCGAACTTACAGTTGTTGTACACTGACTAAGAATTTTCACTTGTACCTATCATCATATATGCATTAGCTTATGTACCAACATTTTTTAACAAATACTTAGAAATACTCGATTTCACGAAATAAGAGCAAAAGAAACTGATGCAGATTCTCCAAATCCAATCTATTTGTGGCACAATAAAAATTTGTAAGACATTCCAAAAATTCTTCATGTGAGATTCTTGTGTGAATTGATGCACACACTTCAACCAACTCAACCACAACGGGAAGTGTCTTAACTCAAAAAGTCTTGTCGCTTTGTTAGCGACGGGTATGCACTCTCACAAGAGTATGTATGTATGTATGTATGTATGTATGTATGTCAATCAGTTTCATTTCTGTATTTCTTGTCCATAGAGAAAAAGCCGGACTCTAACATAGATTCAAGGCTCCTTCATTGGAACTTTTATCAACATGATCTAGGTATTTGTGCATATGTGTGTGTGTGGATGGAGTACTCTTTGTATTGACTTTTATGCAGTTAATTTCTTGTATATATATATATATATATATATATATATATATATATATATATATATATATATATATATATATATATATATATTTCTCAGCGGCTTCTCATCGCTGCCTCCACCTATAGAGAACAATGTTATCATTAAATGCATGAAATTGTTATGTTCCTATGAACGATAACTGATGAGGATCTAGTGACTTTCTGTGCGTGTATTTTCCGTTTGTTCCGTTTGGTAGAATTTGTATATATTCTTTGAACATTTATGGTAAAAGGTATAAAAACACCCTATCTCCTCAGTGAGAATTTGTTTCTCTACAGCAACTCGGTGAATTTGCCTCCAGAAGTTAAAATGTCACAAACATATCTTTAGTAGCCGAAATTTCATTCATTCCTCATTGCTGCTGAGCAGCGATACTAATGTTCGTATACATACATACATACATACATACATACATACATACATACATATATACATACATACATACATGCATGCATGCATGCATACGTATGTATGTATATATGTATGTATGTATGTATAGATAGAGAAAGAAAGAGGGAGAGAGTGAGAGAGTGAGTGTGAGACAGACAGAGAGACAGATGAACGGAGAGACAGATGAACGGAGAGACAGATGAACGGATTGATAGATAGATAGATAGATAGATAGATAGATAGATAGATAGATAGATGAAAAATAGAGGCTTGTGTGGATAGAATGATGAACTGTTAGATGAAGGGATGGATGGATAAGCAGATAACCGGATGACTGCGTAGTTTAATAGCCAGAGAGGTAGATGTTTAGACTGACGGATGGTTGGTCTGGATAAATGACTAGGAAGATGGATGAATTGAAAGTTCGATAAGCAGACGGAAATTTGGATGGAGGAGGGGTGAATTTAGATATTTGAGTGAATAGATGGAGAAGATTGATGGATGCATATTACATGGATGGAAATTTGAATAGATGACTTTATAGTTTGTTAAAAATGAAGTAGTTCTTTAAAAACTTTGGCTGAGAATGTTTTAACTGAACAAGATTCAATAAGATGTTTCATTGTCGAAAAGTGGAAAGAAAAGTAAAGTTCCTTCCCGTGTCATATTGAGTCATTTCCCGGTTTTCGTGGCATATATATATTCTCCTCCTGGACGGAACGCCAGTCCGTAGCAGGATTACTCATTTTTGCCGAATGAATGGACTGGAGCAAGAACACAACGCATCGCCTGGTCCAGGAAACGAAACCACAATTTTACGATCATATGTCCAGCACCCTAACCACTAAGCCACGCGCCTCCACCCAAAGGAACGACCGGGTGTATTTCTCGGTTTCTATGCATAAAACATTTCAGAATATATTTGTCTGGGGTGAAAAAAAAGAAACCTAAATTAAAATGTGAATTTAAAACATGTTGACACTGAGTGGTATAGTTTCCTGTCCACTGAAAGAAGCACATATTTAATAAACACACATAGTGAAACATTTATCTATTTATCTATCTGTCTGCCTATTGTCAGTCTGTCTGTCTGTGTGTCTATCTATTTATCTCTATCGATCGATTTGTCTATCTATGCATCCAAATAGGGTTCCATCTGCACTACACATCCATCCATCCATCCATCCATCTGTCCGTCCAACCTGCTACTGCATTATCCACCATTCACACACCTATCCAGCCACACCCTTCATCCATCCATCCAGCAATCCATCCACTTTTGACCTACGCTTCAACTTATCCATCTACCTACCCATCCACCCTTGCATCTACCCTTTCATTTATTTATCCACATCAATGTATGAAAATAATTCAGAACGCGATACTTTTATATCTCCTAATAAAAGCATCAGCTTGGTGCCAAGACTCATTCATTCCCCTCCCGTAGTAGGCGTAATGGTTGCAGTAGTAGTGGGGGGGGGAGGTGATTGTGGTGGTGGTGGTGGTGGTGGTGGTAGTGGTGATGGTGGTAGTGGTGGTGGAGGAGGCAGTTGTTGCGACGGCGGCGGAGGTGCCGGTAGTACTGGTGGTACTGGTGGCGGTACTGGAGGTGATAGTGGTGGTGTCGGCGGCGGTGGCGGTGGTGGTGGTGGTGGTGGTGGTGGTGGTGGTGGTGGTGGTTTGTTTGTGTAGTCAGTGGCGGTGGTAGTGGTGGTAGTAGTGGTGATGATGGTAGTAATGGTGGTGATGGTGGTAGTAATGGTGGTGGTGGTGGTGGTGGTGGTAATTATTGTTGTGACTATTTCCTCTCCTTCCTTCCTTCCTTCCTTCCTTCCCGTTTTAGCACCAATAAGTAGCGTGCAACAAGCAGATTAGAGAGAGAGAAAAACTGGCTGTAACTTAAGTGTCGTATTGTGGTTCAGTCATTTGATATTCTAAGACGAAGACTCCGATCTTATGGACCTCTCCTCTGTACTTTACGACCAGCCGACCTTAAGGTGACATGACGCTTTACAGTCGTAAAAATTTGAACACGACAGCAAACATGCCAGCAACAATAGTTGTCATTGCAACCACAACGATGACAACGATGATGACAACAATGACGGCGATGACGAGGATGGTAATAACGATGACGAGAAGGAAAAGAAAAAAAGAGGAAA
This sequence comes from Octopus bimaculoides, assembly GCF_046866305.1. Classification (NCBI taxonomy): domain Eukaryota; kingdom Metazoa; phylum Mollusca; class Cephalopoda; order Octopoda; family Octopodidae; genus Octopus; species Octopus bimaculoides. The sequence continues at coordinate 84,176,074 of NC_142932.1, forward strand.
AATGAAAGTAAGTGGGGGAAATGGATTGTAGCGCCATGAACTACTGTGGATACAAAGAAAAATCCACATCCTAATCAAACCATCACCACCACCACCACCACCACCACCACCACCAAAACCACCACTACCACCATCAACACAACTACCACCACCATCAAAACCACCAACACCACAGCCACCACCACCACTACCACCACTATCGCCACATCACCACATCATTATCATCATCATCATTATCATCATCATCATCATCAACATCATCATTATCAACATCATCATCGTCATCACCCACTACCACCATCACCACCACTACAAACACCTCGACCGCAAACACATCTACTTCAAGCACTACTACTACTACTACTACTACTACTACTACTACTACAACCATCGTTGTCATCATCTTCGTCATCATCATTATCACCGCAACCGCGGCCATCATCACTCCCATCATCATCATTATCACTACCGCCGCCGCCACCACCACCACCACCGCCACCGCCGCCGCCGCCGCCGCCGCACCACCACCACCACCACCACCACCACCACCACCACCATCATCATCATCATCATCATCATCATCATCATCATCATCAACATCATGAACAACAACAAAACGACAGTAGTAATAGCGTTTTGAGAGATTTAAATGCATAGACATAATATTCTATGAAACATTAGATATACCTTCGAGTATGTACATTTTTAGTGGTGATACATATGTACGCGCGCGCGCATACGTGTGTGTGTATGTGTGTGTGTGCAAACATGACTATGTTTATACCTGTCAAACCGTCCAACCCATGCCTGTATGAAAGGCGGACGTTAAACGATAATAATGATAATGATGATGATGATGATGATGATGATGATGATATATATCGGTGCCCTAGCATGGCCACAGCCTCTGGGCTGAAACATATAGTAAAATAAAAGAATATATGTATATATATATATATATATATATATATATATATATGCACACATACATACGTATATATACTTACACACACATATATATTATTATATATTTATGAATGTGTGTATATAGATATGTATACATACACATATACACATAGATATATGTTTGTGTATATATGTGCGTGTGTGTGTGTGTACTCGCACGCGCAAGCACACGCATATAAAACAATATGTGGATAATGTATGTTGTGCGTATAAACGTGTGTGATATGATATTCCGATACTGACAGACGTTTTGGTCGGCGTGAATACTTCTTGGAAACCTGAAACAAGACATTTATCACTTTTTAAGATGATGCTTGTCAAACATGTCTTCCGTCTTAGAGATTATTAAGTAGCAAAATATTTTGATGGGAGGTTGAAATGAGTAATTACGAAATAGAATTATGGGTAACGGGATTTAAATACAAGAGGGTCACGTGGAGTCATGTGATATAAAATACGAAGAGATTTGCTAAAGAAGCATCTTGTTTCTTTCATTCTCTCCTCCCCCCTCTCTCTCTTTCTTTTCTTTTTTCTTTTTTTTTTTCTCTTTCCATCCCTAAAAGAAAAGATTCAGCAACGAAAAGGAAACGTTTCTAATTAAAAATAGGAATTGGGCAGTGAATACGCACGTTGAGCCCTTACCAAATTTTGTACATATAAAATAGATCCCTATACGCTCGCTCGAAATCCTGAAAGTGGCAGATTAACTGTTTTTAAATCATATCTTACTATCTAAAAGAAAAAGAAAGCATGATATTTGGGATTTATGGATTGTGTAATGAGAATTGCTTCTGATAGGAACCTTAGGAGGACTCTATCCCCACCCCAACAATAGTGGACGGATAGATGGATGGATTGATGGCTGGGTGTGATGGATGATATACATTGTCTAATTAAGACTTCAATGGGTTTGCTGGAAAGCCTTTCTCGGTATAGTGATCTGATAATAGACAAGAAGCAACAGACTGATTCCCTGCCAAATATGGAATGCAAGTTAATGAGAGACATTTTACAAGGCTGTTCAACAAATTATTTTTAAGATTGTGTCTCAAATCACACTTTAACGTCGCCTCAAAGTGGACAAAACGCTCTGAATAGCAAAGAGACGAAATGGTTACTTTTGGAAAAACTGTGACCAAAGGCCTTATCGATCAGATGTGACCTGAACAACTTCAATAACAACAACAACAATAACAGAATTCTGAATCATCAACAACAATCATGTTATTCATAGACTGTTTTGACATGGAGCAAAACGATAACAACAAAAGCAACAACAACAACACGCCAGGAACGTTTTGTATGGTTATGATCTGTCATGGAAATGTGGGATTCATGAGATAAATGAATTGAGCCGTTTCAAGAGTGCCTGTCCGTAAGTAAATATATTCCTATTACGAGCCGAACCCATCTTGCAGAGATGATTCATTGAAACACTAATCGGATTGCTATAAGCTAATGAGGGGCGATATGAGCCAGATATCATCTAGGGACCCCTGATTCTCGTCTTCTGCAGCCTCGTCGATCACAGTAATACTTCATTCTTCCTCTTTTAGGATCAGTAGTTAATCAACTACTCTTGTGTTTTCTCTCGAATTACCGTAGACTTCCAGAATTCAATAGAATATAGCTGCTTTCACGAAATATTTTCAAATCTGTCTAGCCTCACTATGATAGTTTTTTTTTTTAAACTTTTCTCCTGTGTCCATCTCATTGCTCTCAGCGCAAGATGATACGAGTAGGTAGTACTGCTATTCATATCTTATATCCAGCCCTAGTCTGACAGAGGAGGCTCGTCGGCAAGTGGAGATGGTAGCGCTGAAGTCGAGATGATTTCAACAGCTTCCGCTTCAGTTCCTCCCAGAGCTGTGGTCAATGGATCTTCACCGTTAGGTTCAATATTTGCTGCTGCTATATATGCCGATATCTACTGCCTGTTTTCTTTTGCCCTATTCTGCTTCCCAGAAGGTGCTTATGTGGCTTTCACTACACCCTATAGGGCAACTGGATCTTCTACCATGAACCACCAGTCTGATTGACCTCGATCCCTGCCCGTAATGGGACTGTGCCTGTGTTCTTCACAGATCGCCAGCCGCTGGACGTCCATACAGACGCCAGTCAAAAGCGTGTAACTGGTCACTGTCTATTTCTTACTGTATCACAAATGGGATGAGAAGCCAAAGGTTAACGTCACAGACAATACCTCTGACTGTGACCTTCGTATTTTCACCAGGTATTGCATTCTCAACTTATGGGAAGGTGTACAGCCTATTATCGCTGCCTGCCGTTTTATCTTGTATTTCATCCTTAGAACCAGACATATTTCCATTTGTCCTGCTCTAATCAACTAAGCACACAGCTTGCCAGATATAGGCCATGACATTCCGAAACATTTTTCTTGAGGTAGCATCTATGCATTTACGTTGATAAACCTAGTTCACTCCGTAACAAATTGAAGCTGACAGCTTCAATTTGATGTAAAGTGGAATAGGCTTTTGTTTGGGTGAGGGGATAATTTTGCATTAATTTCTCGATGTCTGAAGCAATCAATTATCTCTGCTCTCATCATCCCTTCATCTTCACAACCAAATGGCGTGATGCTGATATTTATAGCAGGAGAAGAGACCCAACCTTCAGATTACAAGCCATCTTTTGAAATGGAGGCCCAAGTGATCTTTTTCGCAGTTTCTGGAGCAATGCTTAGTCGTGCCGTCATACGAACAGTTGCTTCCGTGGGCTATTGTTGTCGTTTTTGTTCCTTTTTCCCATTTTGTTTTATCTTTTCCACTGCTTCTGGTTAAAGCGCCCTTAAATGGCCCCCACTGCCACATGTGTAATAACACGACTTTCTACCATGAATGACAAGTCGTCACTCGTTTCACTCAGCATCACGGCTCTGTGATTGTTTTATGCCCTTCTGAAGTTGTATATGCATGCAGTCAAGAAGAAGGAAAAGAAAAAAAAATGAAATATAATAATAAGATATGTAAACAAAAAGCGATATATAAATTCAAAGGGATTCTAACAAACGATCTCTTTTCTTTTTATCGTGTAGCAGTGTAAATTGAAAATATCATTTTTCAAATAATTTAAATTTGTTAAAAATTCAGATTCTCGAACATCAATATTTAAGAAATGTCAGAAAAGATGGGTACTAAAAATAATAATGGTGGAGGTTTCAAACTGTGGAACAAAGCCAGCAATTTTAGGGGCAAAGTAAATTGATTACATCGGTACCATTACTTAACTGGTACTTATTTTATCGATCTCGAAATGATAAAAGTCAAATTCGACCTCGGTGGAATTTGAACTCAGAACGTAAGGACGAACGAAATGCTGGTAAGCATTTTGCTCAGTGTGGTAAGGACTCGGTCAGCTCGCCGCGTTAACATTAATGATAATTGAAAATAATTATTTCTAAAATAGTTATGAAGTTATGCATGATATATGCTGACAAGAAGAAAATAAAACAGAAAAATAAAGGAAATATAATAAAAATAATATCGATAAGTGAAGCCACATGACCTAATGGTTGAGCTGTTACGTTCGCTAGGTCGTGTGTTGGCTTCCCTGATTGGCAGTGTAAAATTTGTATGGAGCTTTAACATAGAGAGTAATAACGGCTTCAAATTTTGGCACAGGGCCGAAAGTAGTAAGCCGATTATACCAATACCAGTACTTGATTGGTACTTATTTTGTCGACTTTGAAATGATGAAAGGCAAAATCAATCTTGACTGAATTTGAACGTAGAAGTGGATGAAATGCTGTTAATTATTTTATTTCGTTTGCTGACGGTTCTGCCAGCTCGCTGCCTTCACATCTGGAGTAATAATCCTGTCTATTATAGACATGAGACTATAACAGGGGGCAGAGTTAGTCGATCAAATCGACCCCAGGACTAAAATGGAACTTATTTTATCGATTCCGAAACAATGAAAGGCAAAGTCGACCGCGGTGGAGTTTGAATCCAGAATGTAAAGGCGAACGAGATGCCGCTGAGCATTTTATCCTCAGATTAACGATTTTGCTAGTACACCACATTACATAGAGCGTAATAATCTTTTCTACTATAGGTACAGGGCTTGGAATTTGTGGGGAGGTGGATAAGTCGATTACATCGACCCCAGTACTTAACTGGTACTTAATTCATCGGCCCTGAAAGGATGAAAGGCAAACTCGACCTCGGCGGAATTTGAACTCAGAACGTAGCTACGGGTGAAGTACCACTAAGCATTTCGTCCAGCATGCTAACGATTCTGCCAGCTCACCGCCTTAAATATAGTGTAATAATAACATATGCTAAGCCGTTATCACATAATGCACTTGATATCGTTATCTATGATATAAAGAAATTTTAAAAAACAGGATTGTTTTAATTTTCTACAGATGAGTTAATATGTTGTGTAGAAGTGAGATGAATACTTAAAAAATTATATCAAACTAACTGTTGAACTAAAAGCATCACGGTAGTTATGAGATGTGTATGTCATTCTTGTTCTGGTTGACACAACGGGTGATAGACGACTGGAGTGATGTTTCAATACGATAGGAAAGAAATTCCATTAAAGGTATAAAAGAGCAGAGGCTACTTTCAGTAATTCAGTGAAAGCACGCATGAAAATAAGACTAATAACACTATTTATAATTATATTGGAGACACTCAATCAGGTTTTGCTTATAGATAGCGGCAAGCAGTGCGCTGCGCATGACTAAAAATATAGAAACACTCCAACATGCAGTTTACGGATTTAGTAAACGAATTAATATTAGATTAGAGTTAGATAAATGCACCAAAGCAGTTCGAAAAGGAGAAGCTAATGACATGTTCGATAAAGAAATAGTGATATGAGAATTACACCAAACACATGCATAAAAATACTTCGGAATTAAAGTAGTAAACGGTGTGTAATACACAGACGTAAAAGAATAGATTAGAAAGAAGTGTTATAGACGCCATATATTAGTACATAAAACGGAGTTAAATGAAAAAAAAATCCTTCAGTAATCTTATAAAAATAAATCATAGTTATAATATCAGCTGGATATCTAATGTAATAGCAAGAGCAATACGAAAACATGAAAAGAAATAATTGCTTTTTGGATATAGCAAAAAATATTTCTTAACACTGATATAGAAATCTAATTACAACGCAAAAAAACTATTTTAAAAATATCTGGGAACAAAGATAAAATAATGATAAACTGCTTGAAATGACTACGGAGCACAAAGAAAAGAATAAGCTGTTTTCCCATCTTGAAGAAAGTGAACTTAAATATATACGTTGACATTACATTCAGAATATAATGCTACTAGGTACAAAACACGTACACATCGTTTACTACTTTCAAGAAAATACAAAGGTAACTGAAGAGGGAGTTAGTGGATTGCATTCAACACTGTCCAACTGGTACTTATTTATTTTATCAAACCTGAAAGGATGAAAAGCAAAGTCAATTTCGAAAGGATTTGAACTCAAAAGCTAAAAGAGCCGGAAGAAATGACAGAAAGCGTTGTCTGACAATATTCAAAGCGTTGTGAGGCGGTGAGTTAACAGACACGTTAGCACGCCGGGCGAAATGCTTAGCGGTATTTCGTCTGACTTTACGTTCTGAGTTCAAATTCCGCTGAGGTCGACTTTGCCTTTCATCCTTTCGGAGTCGAAAAATTAAATACCAGTTGCGTACTGGAATTGATCAAATCGACTGGCCTCTTTTCCCAAAACCACACACTATTGTCTTCTGAAACAATGTGTATGTATGTATGTATGTATGTATGTATGTATGTATGTATGTACGTACGTACGTATGTTTGGGTGCGTGCGTGTGTATATGAGTGTGCGCGTGTGTGTATGTGTGTATGTGTGTATGTATGTATATATGTATACACTCACATACACACACACACACACACACACACACAAACACACACACACACACACACATATATATATATAACATACATAAATGAGAGGAATAGCCACCAAGGTGGATCCCTAGTACGATAGAAGAGGCTAAATCGCCTTACGACGAAGAATATGTGGTGCTCCAGCATGGTCGCAGACAAATGACTGAAACAAATAAAACATAAAAGCATAGAAGAACACACACACACACACACACTCACACACACACACACACACACACACACACACACATATATATATATATATATATATATATATATATATGTAACATAATTAACAGTCCTCGGACATTTTTTAAGTAAGCTAGCCACTGGTGTAAATTAATATGATTTAATAATATTAATTTCTACCCTTATTATTTAATTCATATATATATATATATATATATATATATATATATATATATATATATATATATATATACATACATATATATATGCATGTATCTTTATGTATGTATGTATGTATGTATGTATATATATGCACGTATATAGTAAGGGCAAGAGTAAAATATCTCTTGGAAATCAGATTTGACATCCGGCGAAGAACTTAAATTCTGCAGGGAACAGGACTTGGATGAGTATGGTGGATGACAACAGTTAGCCCTGGTGGCTGTAGTGATGGTGGTGGTGGTACTGATGATGATGATGATGATGATGATGATGATGTTGATGACGACGACGACGACCATGATGATGATGACGACGATGATGATGATGGTGGTGGTGATGCGGAGGATTATGATGACGAGGAGTAGGAGGAAACTAAACGAAACCGACAGGTGGTGGTGGTGGTGCTGGTGGTGATGACGACGATAATAAGGTGGATGAGGAGGGTTATGATAATGACGACGATAGAAGTTGTGGTGGTGGTGATGATGATGATAATGATGATGATGATGATGATGATGATGTGATGATGATGACGATGATGATGATGATGATGATGATGATGATGTGATGATGATGATAGCTAAGATGGTTGTAGCTGCCGAAATATGATGATACACTTCGGTTTAGTTTGAATCCGGTTTCGTCCGATTTAGAATATTTCTCCATTTTTCTCATTTTTTGTTGTTGTTGTTGTTGTTGTTGAAGTCGGAGTTGGGGACGAAGGTAAATATGAGGAAAGAAGGTCGAGAGTGGCAGTGAAGGGTTCAAATACAAGCCTTGGACTCACTGGTTTTCGTTTAGATAGGGTTTCACCTACACAGACGTCCTGTCGGCGTCACATAAACGATGCACGCAGGCAGGCGTGAGTCATCCGACGGCCATGCTGTTGCCGTAATACTGCCGGTGCTATTGGCGGTGGCGATGGTGGTGGTGGTTGTAGCGGTGGTGCAGGTCGCAGTGATGGTGCAGATGGTAGCGGTGGTGCAGGTGGTTGTGATGGAGTGGGTTGTGGTAGTGATAGTCCCGGTGGTTGTGACGGCAGCGGTGGTGGTGGTGGTGGTGGTGGTGATGATGATGGGGTGCTAGGGTGGTAGTGGTGATACTAGTGGTAGTGATAGCAGTGGTGGTAGTTTTAGTGGTTGTGGATGTGATGTAGATGGTAGTGATAGTGGTGGTGGTGGTGGTGGTGGTGGTGGTGGTGGTGGTGGTGGTGGTGGTGGTGCCGGTGCTGGTGCTGGTTGTAGTGATTAAGGTGAAAGCATTGGTAGTTGTGGTGATGTTAGTGATAGTGGTGGTGGCTATGCTGGTTGTGTAGGTGGTAGTGGTGACTGTGCTTGTGAATTTTGTGGTAATGGCTCTGATATTGCAAGTGTGGGCTGTGTGGTGGTTGTGGTGATGATGATAGTAGTAGTAGTAGTAGTAGTAGTAGTAGTAGTAGTAGTAGTACTAGTAGTAGTAGTAGCTGTGATACTGCGATGATGGCGATGGTGGCGGTTTTAACGATGGTGAAGGTGATTGCGCTGTTTGATAGCATTTGTAGTGGTGGTGGTGTAGAGGTAGTAGTAAAAGCAGTAGTGATGGTGGTGATTGTGGTGGTGGTGGTGGTGGTGTTGGTGGTGGTGGTGGTGGTGGTGATGGTGTTGGTAGGAGTAGTGGTAGTTTAGGAGATAGAGGAACATGGTAAGTATAGGACGAGTATGGCGTTGTTGGCGGGAGCGGTGGTATTGGTGTTGGAGGTAGTGGTGGAAGGTGGCAGCGGCCACAACGGTTGTAGTGATATTGTAGATGGTTGTTGTTGTTGATGTTATGGCGGTGGTGGTGGTGGTGGGTGTGATGATAAAGTTAGTATTTGTGGCGGAGGTGTTTGTGGTGGTAGTTTTGGTTGGTTGGTCGGCTGGTTGGTTGGTTGGTTGGCTGGTTGGTTAGTTGGTTGGTTGGTTAGTGGTGGTGGTTGGTGGTGGTTGGTGGTGGTTGATGGCGGTAGAGGTGGGGTGGTTGGTGGCGGGGTATTCACATCCGTTGGAATACATTTGGATCAACAGTTTGGAACCCAACACAAACCACGAGCGTCAATAAACGGAAGTACAGCTATCACATACACCCTTTCCTACGCCTCCAACTTCTCCTTCCACTCCTGCTCCCAACCTTAATCTTGTCTTCCTCCTCCTCCACTTTCACCATTATCACTCTTTCCTCCTTGTCATTCTCATCATCTCTTAACCGTTCTCCTCTTCCCACTCCTTTCTACTTTCACTTTCCGCAATCTTCATTACTTCTATCCCTTACTATCCTTTCGCCACTCCTAAATCCACAATCTTTACACCCCTCATTCACCACTAATCCAGCTCTCGTGTATTCTATGAGCAATCAAATCTGTCGCTTATGTGGTTTATTGGCTCTGCTAGAAATAACAGCTAAATTCTCTAATCTTTAAAAAGAACATGTTGCGAACGTCTTTCCTGGATTTTCTGCTGATAAGAATAAGACGAAACAGTCACAGCTGGAATATTTTCGGTCATGAGTCTGAGCTACCAAGATTAATCTGGAATTAACTAAGACCAGTGACAGCAACAACAGCATCAACAACATCTCTACCCTAAGAACTTGCGATCTATCATGTCTTTTCCTTCTCCGTTTCCCTTTTATTGCTTACCCATTTTTCGTCTAACCACATACACACCCGCCATTATCATCACCTTCGCCCCGACTTATATAATCCCAACGCTCTTCATTCTTTACTGCTCGTCTATTACCGCTATCTAATTTGCCTGACCAAACTTTCCCATCTGGCCGCCCCTACTAACACTATCAACACAAACGCAGCCGCTGCCGCCTTAGATACGACGACTGTCACCCCCTCCACCACTACTATCACTATCACCGCCGCCCACTATCATCATTATCACAGACACACATACACTCACACAGGCACACACATATATATATATATTTACGACGGGCTTCTTTTAGTTTCCGACTACAAAATTCACTGAGAAGGCTTTGGTCGGACCGAAGTTAAACTAGATATATATATATAAAATATTGTTGTTTTCTTTCGAAAACGTTTTTCTACTCAATTGCTTGGAAGTGCTCACGTCGAACCCGAAACGTTAGACATATAACTTGGTATAAGTGGAAACAAAAATTTAGAAAATCATTTTATATTTATGATTTGCATCAACATAATAAATACATAGGAGCATGCATACATATAACATAAAATTACAACAAGACAAGGAACATATTTACGTATTATAAATAATGCGGGTTTTTTAAATTGCATGAAATAAAAGTCAGAGGTGGACGAGATAAACTACCTGCATCAACTTGTTAAAGATGCAGGTAGTAGTGCAAGTTTTTAAGAGTGCAGTTCGTTTTCAACAGTTATTTTTTCAAAGCTCTAATGGAATTGATAAAGGAACATATTCGGCATATTTTGCTTTATGAGTTCAATAAAGGCAACAACTCAACAGAAAGTGCGAGGAATATTAATGCAGTATATGGAGATCGGACAATAAGCGTAAGCCAGTGTCGACAGTGGTTCCAGAAATTCCAAGCCAGAAACTACAGCCTAGAAGACGAGCTTCATCCTGGAAGATCTCTAGAGCTCAACGAAGTTGTCCTGCAAACCCTGGTGGAACAAAATTCCATCGTAACTGTTGAGAAACTAGCAGAGAAGCATGGATTTGGTCATTCAACCATTCATCGACACCTGCGTTCCATCGGAATGGTCAGCATAATTGGGTCAATGGGTTCCTCGCAAACATTCCGAGTTTAATCACGCGCAGAGAGTGAGTGTGTGCTTTTCTTTGCTGTCATGTTTCACGAATGAACCTTTTACTGTTTCTTTCTTTTTTTGGACCGAATAGTGACTGGTGACCAGAAATGGCTTCTCTATAAAAGTGTCAAGCAGCGAAGACAGTGGATAGGGAAAGGAGAAACACTGGCACTCCAGGTTAAAAAAGGTCTTCACCCATGTAAGATGTTATCTGTTTGGTGGAATATGAAAGGTTTAGTCCACTTTGAACATTTAAACCGAGAACAAACGATAACAATGGAGATCTACTGCGAACGGCTTAAGTGGCTTAAGTTAACTCTAGAAAAAAAAAAAAAAACGACAATCTCTGCTTTCAACACGGAAGGAGTTCTTCTATCAGAATAATGCTCGGCCACATGCAGCGATGATGACATTCTAAGGGCTGGAGCAGTTTGAATGGGAAACAATTCCCACCCACCATATTCGCGGGACATTGACCCATCTGATTATCATTTATTCTACAGTCTTCAAAATCATTTGGACGGAAAGACTATGAATTGTATAGACGAGGTCAGAACGGTAGTGGCGGAGTATTTTTCGTCACAGACAAGTGAATTTTGGAAGAGGAGCCTTGCAAATCTACTAGATATATAGAAGAACAGCGTAGAAGATGAAGGAAAGTATATTTTAGATTTAAAAAAAAAACTTTACCATAACTTTGAAAAAGAAAAAGAGCATAAAAAAACCGCATTACTTATGAGAATATATATATATATATATATATATATATATATATATATATATATATATATATATATATATATATATATGGCTTCAGTTGTGTAACTACACGTGGCCTGTTAGCGATTTCTCTCCTCTTTCTTTCTTTTTCTCCTTCCCGACGAAGTGCTATACTCGAAACGTTAAACTCTCTCCTTTCACAGAGCGTCAAGCTAATATACTTCTTGTGCACGTCCTCACGCTCATTGTTTTTCTTTTCCTTCGATTTTTATCCATTTCTTTGAACTGTTTGTTTATTTAAATTGACTCTGTGTGGGTGTGAGTGTGGGCATGTGTGTGTATATATATACATATAGATAGATAGATAGATAGATAGATAGATAGATAGATAGATAGATAGATAGATAGATAGATAGATAGATAGACAGAAAGCTATACATGAATGTGTATGTGTATATATATATATATATATATATATATATATATATATGTACAAGAATAACATAACAGAAAGATGGAGGATATCAGGCTTTAATTATAGACCGCAACATTTGCTTCTGCACCGCACACCCGTTTTAAGTTTTAAGTATATACAATTATACAAGATCATTCTTTATAATTATATAGTTGAATATCTTTCAGCAACAGCCGTGTGTGGTTGCTTCATCAGGTTGAATACGATTAATTATTGATGATTTTTTCTGAATACTCTGTGTATAGGATGTACATTACTCCTCACCGATCAAATTACCAGAGTGTATGTATGTATATAGAGAGAGCTATAGTCAGAGACTCTGAGAAGTGCGTCACGTAAGCACGTACATCTTTCATTTAGTATATTCTATTACTCTGTTGCTCTGTGTGTTCTACCACTCCATCGATGTTGTAGTTAATGTGCATAATGGGGATATATATTAAGCAACTTTACACTACATTTTGTGCTCTTTACTAAACACTGATAAATGATTTTGACAAGATTATTTCATTTTCAAGTAAGTATTGTGTAATACTATTTGTTGGTTTACCGAAATCTGTGTATGTTTTAGAAAGGCTTAAAATACCAAGTATGTTTTTCATATTTTGTTAATACTATACATGCATATATATATATATATATATATATATATATATATATATATATATATATATATATATATATATATATATATATATATATATATATATATATATACATACAAATACATACGTGCATGCAGATTGTGTGTGTGTGTATGTGTGTGTTTGTGAGTGTGTATGTGTGCACAACGCACACGTAGTATCTATCATAAACGTAGTGTACTTGACCATTGGTGTTGGTTGTTGTACATGATGATCTACCATCTTAGAAACAGTCTTGTGGTATGACTGAGAGTGGGGAAATTCACCTGATTACATTAAGCTTAAATAGACATTCGACGAAATCATTCTATCTGTTTTTGTGTGTATCGAGGAGTCTTTTTGCTTGACCAAAACATTTTTACAAGTTTCTCCTAAACGTCCATGCTTGTTTCCAGACTTTTAGTCAACCGTTGTGTCATACGATTTGAGTAATATAAATCTTCTCTTTCATAAGTCGCAAGTTACTGCGAGATTTTGAAAGAAACTGGGAATGTGTTTTATATACGATGCATGGGCGCCAGGAAATATGTCTTGTGTATCACATGTGATACGCAGGATAGGCAAAGGGTTAACGTTACATTCTGTTTTGAAGGAAATGGGATGTGTTTCGTGAGAGATTAAGCTGTCATTTCGTTGCATGCCAATGTAGCTCGTCGTAGAAGAATTAATTGTTGCTGTTTAACACCATGTAAGCTATAAGCGTGTATATCTGGTTTGTAGTAAACTCTGAGAAAGCAAACATAGGAGTCGTTATTTAACCAATTGATGATACGAAAACGATCACAATTTATAGTTCTGTACGTTACTGCTAGATTAATGCATTCTTTTTTTTTGTTTTTTTTTGTTTGATATTTTTGAATGTTAATTATATCGATACGAAATTTCAGAACCTGCAACGTAATAATATTTTTTTTATTCAGTTATATATTTATTTATATATTTATTGACAATAGATAATTGGAAAAATTGCTAATACGACATACACATACATACACACATATGCACACATTTACACATATATACACACATATATATATATATTCACATATAGATATATGTACACACATGTATATATATTCATACATACATAAATACATATATATATATATGCATACATACATATAAACATACATATATACAAACTTTAGAAAATTCAGGAAAAAGAAATAAAAAGTACAAGAATTAAATATAGAAAAAAAATGAAGCTTCCAGATAAGAAAAAAAAACTAAGTCTCTGTGTTGTTCCTGTCTGTTTAGGTGAAACTCATTTTCCTTCCTGTCACAAGTAGGAGAGTTACAGTGTGAATGTTTCTAAATTGGATACTGATGTCGTAGGTCGTGTGTTAACATATTTATCAAAAGATTCTACTTTGACGGCTTCATCCGGGTTTCTGTACGACTTCATAATGGAAAAGTTGAATACAAGTAATACGTCACGGCTTTAACACAAAGAAGACACGATCATTTAGTAAACTAGATGAACATCGAAAAGCTAAACTTGTGACTCGAGCCAACGTAACGAATGTTTCGCTTTCAATAGCATACATACATACTAATAGACATACATACACACATACATACATACATACATACATACATACATACATACATACATACATACATACATACATACATACATACATACGCGCATGCATACACAGAATTCACACTCGTACACACCGCACATTCACATATACGCACGGCTGACACATACATTGCGTATATTTTACATACAGTCACTAAGGACTTGCTGCTGTCTTAAATGCGAGATAAGGACCGAGTTGAAGCTTGATGTTTCTAATATATAAATGATGAGAGAAAGACTTTAAGAGTTAATGAATTCTCCTTTATAGTTCTCGGAATCAGCCACCTGAAGACACGTCATGTCACACCTCCAGGAAGCAGGAACTGGTTCCAATAACAATGGCATTCTGAAAAATGATTTTGCTAATCATCTTCAACGTCTTTACTCTGTCTGCCTGCTTGTCCATCTATCTATCTATCTATCTATCTATCTATCTATCTATCTATCTATCTATCTATCTATCTATCACATCTCTCTGTTCCTCTCTTTTTCTGTCTCTGTCTCTTTCTATTTCTGTATATGTATATACAACGATAACAACTGATTCCTAGTCTCTCTTTCTCTCTCTCTCTCTCTCTCTCTCTCTCTCTCTCTCCTGTACACACACACACACACACACACACACATACATACACACATGCATAGATGAATATACACGTACATGTATACATTACATACATACACCGCATTATTTATTTATTTATTTATTACACAACTAACTATTCTTTTGTGTGCGTGCGTGTGTGTGCGAGAGAGAGAGAAAGAATATGCAAAGAGAGGGAGATAGATGGACAACTATAGTGTGAGATAAAACAAGCTATACAAAATGTCAAGAGGAGAGAGAGATTCGTGCATATGTTTGTCTCTATATATCTACACGAATCTATATATATATATATAGATTGTCTCTCCGCCTCTATCTATCTATCTATCTATCTATCTATCTATCTATCTATCTATCTATCTACATATTTATCATCTATCTACAGACGCTCAGAGTGTTTATATGTACATGTCGGCCATCACTAATGCGGTGTTAGTGGAACTTGAAGGTTGCCGCGTTAGCAATTTTACCGAATTACAGAGTGTTTAAGCTTAAACGTATTTAACACAACAGCTAACCACCTCATCCTACTTTTGGAATACTCCCACTAATCACTATAATTTCGTTGATAAAAGGCAAGAAATATCAAATAGAAACCAAGCGAAATTTGAATGATATATACAAGATAGTTCTTCACTGCTGTTTCCCATGTGAAGCTGGTGTTTCAAATTAAGCAGTGTGCATCTCTTGAAGTAGAAGGGTTGTCAGGGTTCGCATCACCTTGAGGTGAGAAACCGTCAGGAATTTGATTTTCTTCATTTTAGAAAGTGACTAAGGTATTTTGGAACCGATGGCAACAGTGGTAAAACATTTGGGTGAGCAGGTATAGAAGCCATTGGAGTCTCATGTGATGACCTCTTCAATCCACGATGTTTCGCCACTTTTTTTAAAATATGACTTACAAGCTGATCCGTCTCATGTTCTGGCTTCTCTTCAACCTGTTTGTTCTGAAACATATAAGTGTTCATTGCTTGTTGCTCGCTAATAAAAACGCATTTGTATCCCTACTCACATAAACAGCAAAGTCGACATGGCCCGCAGAATGTCCTCCTGAATTCTCAGAACTTTCCAGTCGAGAGATATCCACACCATTATCCGTCTCTTCTCCACTTTTGCCCGACTTTGAATACTGTTGTCCACAGTAGTCTTCACACATGAAATAAATTATCATGGAAGTTGAAGCACCCTACGTCGACCAAATTCACGCGCAAGTTTATGTGCAGCTCGGGGTTATGGTAGAAGACACTTGCCCAATGTACTGCACGGTGGAAATGAACGGAAGACCACACAGTGGAGGAGACAGCTTCGTAACCACACAGCCACGTCTAACCATGGATATTTGGAAGGATAGATAGATAGATAGATACATTTCTTTTATTAGCCACACAGGGCTCAACGAAGATGGGACAAATACAATGTAGAGCTTTTCTTTTTGGGAGGGGGAAGGAAGGAAAAAAAAAAAAAAAAAAAAAAAAATTGGTGGTGTCGATCAAAAGGGATCGTAGGAAGGGAAAAAGGGGCAGTTCGATCAAAAGGGATCGAAAAAAAAAGAAAAGGAAAGGCCGATCAATAGGGATCGTGTATCACACAGTAATGTTCTCGTGTAAAAAGAGGGGAGGACAGTTTAGGTTTAGCCGTGGAAGGAAAAGCCCACGGAAAAGACCACGGTAACCTTGGTCAATATTCTCATTGAAGAAACTATAACAGTAAGTGACTCTCTTTTGCCTTTTTGTTTTATTTTTTTTTCTTGTTCATAGGGTTATGCTCAAGATGGCTCCGTCGTTCACACGTGCCATCCTTGCTACATTCACCCATCTTTTTTTGAAGCATTCACTAGACAAGACTTCCCTTTCTACTCTCAACTTCCTCTTCAGGTGATACTTGAAGAAGTTGATGAGAGATTGCCCAGAGAGGAAAGTCTTTGTCTCTAGACCTTTCAGACGCGTCCACCATACACATTCTTTCGCCATAGCCACAAGTACGATGAAAATAGCTCTTGCTTCCCGTTTAAAGGAAGGAGGCGCGACAATATTCACGATAGACTCGGCTGATAGACCGACTCGTCCCACACGCGATAGCAGTTGTTCGACGTAAGCCCACATCTCGGAAATGGTGGGACACTGTACGAGTGCGTGCAGAACGGTTTCGTCGCTCTGCCGGCATCTCGGACAGGTCGGCCCCGTGTTTCTCGAGCCATGCCTGTAGAGCTTATCCCGAACGGGTAGTGCTTCTCGATAGCACTGCCAGGCCAGGGATCTCTGGAAGTTGTCCATAGGTCCCGGCCCGAAGGTCGTCTTAAACAGGCGGGTCAGGTATTCCTCGTCGACGCCCAGGTTCGCCCCGAGATCGTCGTCGTACCTTCCCTCCACTAATCCACTATAGAATGCGTTAGTTGTGATGCAGTCGCTCAAGGTTGACCCGGGTTGTTGGAGTTGCCGAAGAGCAGCGCGACACTCGCGGTGCCATTCGCCCTTCCTCGGCCTCTTCTTGATCCATGACTGCAGTTCGGTCATGGAGACGAGCTGCGGGAAAGCGCGCCGCACAAACGGTGACCACACCTGTTCACCGCTGTCTACGTAGAGCCGGAGATGTCGCAGTCTCAGCGCGTGTCTGCGCATCATCAACCACGGCATGCCCAGTCCTCCTTTTAACGGGTGTTGGCAGCAAACGGATCGCCTAACCATCGGAACGCTTCCTTTCCACAAGAAGCGGAAGAGGATGCGCTCCAGTTTGGTGATGGTAGGGTCGGGACAAGGAACGACGGTCAGGCGGTAGTAGATGACGGACGCGATGTACGTGTTCGCCACCTCCGCCCGACCTTTCAGGGAAAGCTTCCTCTCGGCCCATTGCCGGGCTAGAGTGGCCACCCTTCACGTTATCTCGTCCCAGTTCTTCTCCGTTTGGAGGTCTGGACCAAACCAGACCCCGAGCATCTCAACCGGACCGTCAGTTCAACGTCCCACGACGGAGGCGCTACTTGACGGCATGGGGTTGCTTCTCCAGGTGCCGAGCCGCAAGCCCACTGACTTATCCCGGTTGATTTTTGCTCCCGTTACCGCTTCGTAGTCTCTCAGTGTCTCGCCGACAAGCTCGATGTGCTTTTGGCTAGACACTATGACGGTGACGTCGTCCGCGTATGCCGACACGCTCGTCCCGCATCCCAACTCTCGCGGGATGCCCCTCAGCGTCGCCAGCTTCCGCAGTAGTGGCTCGAGAGTCAACACGTAGAGAAGCGACGAGAGGGGGCATCCCTGACGGACCGAACGTGCAATGTCGAAGGGTCTTGATAGATGCCCATTGACGCGAACTACCGAACGGATGCCTCTGTACAAGGCAGCCATCCAGCCGCGGAAAATGGGACCGAAGCCGGCTGCTATGAGGACAGCCTCCAAGTATTGATGGTCTACCCTATCGAAAGCTTTCGATTGATCTAAATTGATCAGGGCCCCACCCATGCCAGGTTCCTTAACTACCCTCTCTATGATGTAGCGCATCAGATGGAGGTTATCATGGATGCTCCTGCCCGGCACCGCGCACGTTTGCGCCTTGCCGATCAGTTTCTCGATGACAAGCGCCAACCGCTTGGCTAACACCTTGGCCAAAATTTTCAAGTCTGCATTGAGCAGAGTGATGGGCCTAAAGTTATCTATGACGTCCCCCTTGTTTGGATCTTTCTTCAGCAGCGTTACGGCTCCTCGACTCACAAAACCGGGAATGCTCCCGTTTTGCTGCCAGTTGCAGTACACCGCCACCAAGACGTCTCCAAACAAGTCTGGCTTACAGTTGTAAAGCTCGTAGGGCAGACCATCCAAACCCGGAGATTTGTCCCTCGAGCATCCCGCCATCGCGTCCCTCACTTCCGCCGCCGTGATGGCACCTTCGCAGCACTCCGCCTCTCTTGCCGAGAGTCGTGGCAGGCTGTGCAGGTAGGCACTGAAGTCCACCCTGCGTTCTCGCTCGCCATTCGTTCCAAACAGTCGAGCAAAGTGCCGCTGAAAGGCCTCACACATTTTGCTTGGCTCGAGCAGTTCGCGCCCCTGTTCGTCCACCAGAGACCGAATGGTGGCTTTGTTGCCCTGTTGCGCCTCCGCCACCCGGGCCTCTCGTGCGGCTCCAACACCTTCGTTTCTTAGAGCACGCATCCTAGCCCTGACAACGCACCCTTCGTGTTTGGCGTTGAAGTGTTGGTCAAGGGCCAACCTCGCCGCCAAAACGTCAGATGCGATGCCACTTCTAATTGCCTCTTCTAGCTTCTTAACTAGTTCACCCTCTACTCTGTTTCTGTCTATGGCTAGTGCTTTGCTATACCTAACCGCTTCCGCTTTTATTGCTCTCTTGAGGGCAAACCACCATTTGTTATTGATGATGGCTCCTGTCAAAGCCCTCTTTACTAACGTGCTAATCCGGTCTCTGAAAACTGGTCTCGACGGGAAAGACGCGTTTAGTTTCCAGTAACCGGAGCCCTGCCTATGTGTCTTATCTAAGTCTAGCGTACACGTCACAAGTTTGTGATCCGTGTAGCTGACTATGTGAAATTGTGGACACCCTATGCTATCTCTATCTACTCTCCTACACAGTATTCTATCTAGATACGATCTCGACGACCCGATGCGGTTTGTCCATGTCCACATTGGCGCATTCGGGTAATCGAGTCGGTACCTGTCAGACAGTTGAAAGCGTCTGAGCAGGTCTTTGAGGCATTTGCATCCCCGTCTATTCCTATCTCTGCCCACATAGTCTAGATGCGTGTCCAAGGTAGCATTCCAATCCCCCACTAAAAGTAAAGGACGAGACGTTCCTAGGAATACTTCTAGACGTCGAAAGAAATCCGGCCTACCTGTTAAAGGTGGTGCGTATACTGATATGAGTCGAAAAGCACACCCATCGCTGCCATAGATAGATAGATAGATAGATAGATAGATAGATAGATAGATAGATAGATAGATAGGATCTTGTTCAAAACGGGGGCACCAGTTTTCATTTATGTTTTATGTAGTGTTTTTGGTACCGAAAGACTTTCAAACTTCGTATACTTATCTATTTTGTGTTATAGAACAGAAAAACATTTTTGTATTCGAATTTATTTCATGTAAAAAATTGTCTTCTTTCGATATTTTCAACCAATCACTGACAAGTATTCAGCTGTTTACACTTACTCCTTTGGCAGTTTAAGCGGTGTAAAGCGTATTTAATCTCCATTACTTCTGACATTTTGCAGAGAGGCAACACACGTGTGTTCGTTTTCCCTAACCCTAACCCTAACCCTAACCCTAATTGACTTGCTCCTTCCCTCAAAAACCAGGCCTTGTGCCTATAATAGAAAGTTTTATTAGCTATTGCCAATATGCTTCAGCCATTTTTTGACAAGGAAATAATAATTTTATCACCGCCAGAATCGTTTGAGAATCGTTTGTTTACGTAGTCAGCACTTAATGAATTCGGCTGAATGGACGTCAGTCATTGGTTGAAATTACAGAAATACGACAACTTTAACATGAAATAACTTGCGATGTAGGTTTTTTTGTTAAGAAGACTAAGAGAAAAAGATGTTTTATATGACACATTCTACCAGTGTCCCAAGTTTCAAAGTGTTTCGTTAAGAAAATACTGGTGCCCCCGTTTTGAACAAGATCCGATAGATAGATAGATAGATAGATAGATATGTTTTTATTATAGCCACACAGGGCTGAACACAGAAATTGGACGAAATACAAGCGTAGAGTTTTTCATTTTCGAGGTGGGCTGGGTGGGACACACAAAGAAAAGTTAAATCAATAGGGATTGTAATCGTTGGGGTGTGTGGTGTACAAAAATTATAAATCTTCCCAAAAACGGGAATAAATATTGTTTACAGTTTAGGTGTATCCTTGGAGTGAAAAACCTACAAAAAAGCACCAAGGTCACCTCAGGCAGTTCAAAATGTACATAAAAGTAAGTACCTTTTCTCTCGTTTTCTCTTTTTGTTACAAATTAATGCTTAAAATGGTGTCGTCTTTCATACTCACCAATTTTGCCACATTTACCCATTTTTTATTGAAGCTTTCATTCGACAACGCTTTCCTCTCTATCCTCATCCTCCTTTTCAAGTGGTACTTGAAAAAGTTGACGAGGGACTGACCAGAGAGGAAAGTGTTTGTTTGTAAACCTTTCAAACGCGTCCACCACACACATTCTTTCGCCATAGCTATCAGTGTTACGTAAACCGTTTTTCCTTCCCGTTTAAAGGAAGGTGGCGGAACAATATTCACGATAGACTCGGCCGATAAGCGGGCTCGTCCCACACGCGACAGCAGCCGTTCGACGAAGGTCCACAGCTCTGAAATATCTGGACACTGCACGAGTGCGTGCAGAACGGTTTCGTCGCTCTGACCGCATCTCGGGCAGGTCGGTCCGGTGGTTTTCGAACCGTGTCTGTAGACCTTCTCTCGAACTGGTAGTGCGTCCCGATAGCATTGCCAAGCCAGGGATCTCTGGAAATTATCCATAGGCCCCGGCCCGAACGTTGTCTTGAAAAGGCGAGTTAGGAATTTCTCGTCGACACCCAGGTTTGCCCCGAGAGTGTCGTCGGACCTCCCCTCCACTAGTCCTCTATAGAACGCATTGGTCGTTTGTAAGTTGCACAAGTTTGATCCCGGACGGCAGAGCTGTTGTAGAGCTTGGCGACACTCGCGGTGCCAATCGCCCAGTTTCGGTCTCTTTTTGATCCATGTTTGCAGTTCGATGAGTGAGACGAGCTGCGGGAAGGCGAGCCTCACAAACGGCGCCCACACCTGTTCACCGTCTTCAATGAAGTTCCAGAGATAGATAGATAGATAGATAGATAGATAGATAGATAGATAGATAGATAGATAGATAGATAGACAGACACACACAGAGACAGACAGACAGACAGACAGATGGATGGATGGATGGATGGATGGATGGATGGATGGATGGACGGATGGATGGATAAACAGATAGAGAGTGAGAAAGGGAGAGAGAGAGATGTGTTCAAATGCCTGTGAAAATCTGTGTGGCTATATGTGTGTGCATTCGTATGTGTTACATAATACATATAGTTTACATCGCTACATAAATGGCCAAATGTGTGTGTGTGTGTGTGTGTGTGTGTGTGTGTGTGTGTGTGTGTGTGTGTGTGTGTGTGTGTGTGTGCGTGTGCGTGCGCGCGCGCGGCTTTGTGCGTATTTGTGCGTATATTTTCGGGAAATGTCCGACCAAGTACGATACGGAAGTATTCTTGTGCTGTGTACATGTTTGCCCAATTAACCAACTGACATCTGCCTATGATTAGAAGCTGATTTATAAGTCCTCAATGTATATACGTTACAGAGTTGTATACACTTGTGTCTTCACATTATGAGAATATATATATATATATACTTATGTATGTATGTATGTATGTGTCAAGTGTTTGTGTGTATGCGTGTCTGGTTATGAATTTTACTGATTTATAACGCATAATATATAGCAGCGCTATGCGTGGATCTGTTAATGGTTATTTATGTGTGTGTGTGTGTGTGTGTGTGTGTGTGTGTGTTTCCATGCGTATGTTTGTGAAGTTGTTATGACTGGGTTTCAATGTATAGCTATGTGTATGAATAAGTATACACTATAAGCTGATTTATTGCTGCAATTCATGTATACATGTCTGTATCTACAGATGTTATAGAGTGTTTATATATACGTGTGTATGTATTAAGATTAAGGTGAATACATTGCCTATGACTATGTATATCTATGTACGTGTGTGAAAGTGTGTGTATTTATATAATATATCTTTCTATTTAACGATGTACATATATATATATATATATGTGTGTGTGTGTGTGTGTGTATGTGTGTGCGTGTGTGTGTTTGTGTATGTGTGTGTGTATATGTATAAGTATATCTATAGATATGCACGCATATGCATATGTATATATATATACATACATATACATATACATATATATGTATGTATGCATGTATGTTTGTATGTATGTATACCTATATGTATATATTCATTATACATAAGCACACACAGCTACCTACATATACACACCTACTTTGTTTTGTTATATGTGTGTGGGTGGGGCGGGCACTTGGAGAAGTAGTAAGAGTGGTCTGCAAGTGTGTAATTGTCTATGTGTGTATTTAATTGTGTCTAAATCCATGTGTGTGTGTTCGCCGGTGCTTGTACTTTCAGGCCCGCGTGCATGTATTAAACTTTTACAAGAAGGTTACTCTACTATCATTAAACGGTAATGAATAATTCTTCAATTTAATAACAAATTGTTTTTATATACAACCTGACATAGAAGCAAATAAGTCCAATGGAATATATTTTGTTTCACCAATGGCTCATTGGGAAGTATGAAACAATATGTTTTGTTATACTAACGATTATGGATTAAATATTTTCGTAGTGTTTTATTCACTCATAGACTTATCTTTTAGTACTTAATTCTAAGTAGTCGGATACTTAGAACTTCTCACACTTGGGATATAGAAATATAGATAGATAGATAGATAGATAGATAGATAGATAGATAGATAGATAGATAGATAGATAGATAGATAAAATTAATAAGCAGGAAAGAGGTGTATTCAAAGTTTTGTAGGACATGCACACGTCTCAGTAAAGTACCGAAATAACTACATAATATGGTAAAAAACATTATGCAATCAGGCATTTTACCTCTTCGGTGGCCTGTCCTCATGTATGCATAATATTCCTAACACTGTTTTGTAATTATTTCAACCTGTGCATGTCCTATAAATCTGTGAAAAGGACACTTATTTTCTGCTTATGAATTTGGTCATTATTTGAGTCGTACCCCTCACTATTCAGAGTTTGGTGCCCCACGTTAGTGGATAGCGGAGCTGATTGCGCTGACCACTACTGATCCTTGCTTTGGTGTCGCGTCGCACATTACTGAGCCTTCTTTTTCTGATATATATATATATATATATATATATATATATATATATGTATATGTATATATATATATATTGGGTTGGTGCACAATTATTGCGGCTTTTTTTCTTTTACAACAAATTTTATTCAACAGAAACAATAACAATATTTAACACAAACATATTTAAATGACGGTCTGACCATCTGCCAAGCAAATGGGAAGCAATAATTGAAGTAGATGGTGAATGTGCTCCCGAATAATCATTTAAAGATGTTTTTGTTACATGTTGTTATTGTTTTTTGTTGAAAAAAAGCCGCAATAATTATGCACCAACCCAATATATACATATTTCATGTTGTTTACATCTTATGACTTCCTGTACCTATATATGCATATGTATATACATGTATACGTAAGTATGTACATATGTGTATGTATATATGCATATATATATATATTACTTATATTATATACATAGTATATATATATGGGAGAATATACAAAAAATAACAACAGACGAGGACAGGTGGTGTAAATAACAAAAGTATATATTAGTATGACGCTCGGGAATACGGAAAGTCTTTGACGTTTCGAGCTACGCTCTTCAACAGAAAGAATACGGAGACAAGGAGAAAAACACGGAGAAAAAAAATTGAATAGTGTTCAGTCAACGGTCAATCATAATAATGGCCGATCATAACAATGACTGACCGGAAGTTAGAAATTCTTATTTCAGGAGAGCTAAGAAATGGGGAGATAACAAACGGTGATCGGGAACGAGGGGCTGTGTGTGGGAGGTAGACTGCTGGTGATCTTGACGTATGTAGTGTGAAAATGGGGGAAGGGAGAAAGGAAGAAAGTAGTTGGTCAGTTGTAGTGTGTGCGTGGTGTGATGCGAGGGTATTGGTGTGGTGTGCGTGGTGTGATGCAAGGGTATTGGTGTGGTGTGATGTGAGGGTGTTGGGAGGTGGGGAAGGCATGGGTGGAGTGTGGGGTAGAGGTAGGGGTATGTGGGTAGGGTGGGGTATGTGGGTAGGGGTGGGTGGTGGGTGTAAGGAATTGGATGGGGTGGAGTGGGAAGGTAGAGTAGGAGTGTGTTGGGGTGTGGTGGGATGAGCTTATGAGGGGGTGTTGACGAGGAGGGAGAAGGGGAAGGTGGATGTAAGAGAGGGGGAAGATGGGTATGGGAGGGGAGAGGAAGAGAGGAGAGAGGGTGGGTACATATATATATATATATATATATATATATTTATATATATATATATATATATATATATATATGTTAATTCTCTAAATGAAGTATTAACAGTATATATATATGTGTGTGTGTACAGTGGCGGATTGCTTCTAAAAATATTTGTTGCCAGGAGACTAAGGGAGCTCACCCACAACTACAATGCTATAATTTATTTATTTATTTTTTTTTTTGTTGAAAATATTCTTTTCAACTGTCTACAGAACACAACCAGGCTGAAATAATGTATTCTTCTCGGAATGAATAAAAAATTCTCAAACATGAGGGGATGGACCCCTTAGATTCCAACGGTGCTGGGTTCCACTTGCCATGAGGCAAACTGGCAACGTGGCCAGTCCGCCACTATATATACGCTGTATATATCTATAACAATACATGCCAAAACGAATTTCTGTGTGGTGGTGGTAGTTGAGGTGGTCAAGTATGATGGTGATAGTAAGGGATGTGAAAGACAGTGGTGATGGTGGTGGAGGAGAATACGGCGAAGTCAAAGATGTTGATGGTGGTGGCATCAAAAGTCTGAATGGTGTGTGTATGGCAGTTGTGGCGATGGTGATCGCATTGGTGACGGTGATGATTGAAAACAATCAACAGAAAGAGAGAGAGAGAGGGGGAGAGAGAGAGAGGGGAGAGAGAGAGAGAGTGGGGAGGAAAGAGAGTGAGAGAGAAAGAGGCTAGACAGAAACAAAATTGTACTGACCCCCGAATGGGAATACAAAAAGATGTTGTTTATCATGAAGCTTTGCAATAAGCTATAAGTCGGCATATTATATAATTGTTTTGATGAAAATTGTTCATTGTTTGAGAAATATTGGACAATCAAGTTTAATAAAGTTTGATATGTACTCATTGCTTGGAGTATCATTATGGGGCTCAAAGCTCAATGAAGAGCCTCGACAGGAGCTAGCCTAAAAGCCGCCCTATCGTGAAAAGTTCCTGGCTTTGAGTAAAAAGAAAATACAGGAGGGTCAGTTAATGATGATTTTATTCAACATAGGCGCAGGCGTGGGTGTATGGTAAGAAGCTTGCTTCCCTATCAAAATGGTTCCAGGATCCGTCCCACTGCGTGACACCTTGGGCTAGTGTCTCTGGTTGACCAAAGCTTTGTGAATGGATTTGGTTGACAGAAACTGAAAGACCGTCGTATGTACATATTAGGTCATACCATAAATAATGCGGTTTTGTTACACTTCTTTTATTTTTCAAAACTGAGATAAACAAAGTTCTTTTTTAATCTAAAATATACTCTTCTTTATTTTCTACAATGCTTTTCCATCTATCTAGTAGACTTGCAAGGCCTCCTCTACAGAATTCGTATTTTTCCGTCCAAATGACTTTGAATATTGTGGAATAAATGATAATCAGATGGAGCAATGTCCGGCGAATATAGTGGATGGGGCAGCATTTTCCATTCAAACTGCTCCAGCCTTTCGAATGTCATCCTCGCTGTATGTAGCCAAGCATTATCCTAATGGAAGAACACCTTCTGTGTTGAAAGCCGAGATGGTCGTTTCTCTTCTAACGCTGACTTAAGCCGCTCTAGCTGCTCGCAGTAGATCTCTTTTGTTATCGTTTGGCTGTAAAAGTTCAAAGTAGACTAAACCTTTCATATCCCACCAAACAGATAACCTTCCGTGGATGAATACCTTCTTTAGCCTTCTCTCGGATGGCATGCAGGTGTCGATGGATGGTTGAATGACCAAATCCATGCTTCTCTGCTAGTTCCTCAACAGTTGAGGAGGAATTTTGTTCCACCAGGGTTTGCTGGACGTCCTCGTTGAGCTCTAGAAATCTTCCAGGATGAAGCTCGTCTTCTTGGCTGTAGTTTTCGGCTCGGAATTTCTGGAACCACCGTTGACACTGGCTTACACATTCTGTCTGATCTCCATATACTGCATTAATATTCCTCGCACTTTCTGTTGAGTTGTTCCCTTTATTGAACTCATAAAGCAAAATATGGCGAATATGCTCCTTTGTCACTCTCATTATAGCTTTGAAAAAATAACTGTTAAAAACGAACTGCACTCTTCAAATCTTGCACTAAGAATAAGTACAAGGTAAAATTACTACCTGCTATTATAGCAAGTTGATGGAGGTAGTTTACCCCATCTCCTCCGACATTTAGTTCATGCAGTTGAAAAAACCGCATTATTTATGTGATGACCTCATATATCATACATGTGTGTTTGTGTGTGAGTGTGTGTATGCGTGCGTGTGCGTTTGTGTGAGTGAGTGTATTTATGTGTGAGCGTGTGTCTTTGTGTCCGTGTTTGTCTCCCCATCACTGCTTGACAGTCGGTGTTGCTGTGTTTATGAGCCCATCACCTAGCGGTTCGGTAATAGAGACGTATAGAATAACTAACAGGCTTAAAGAAGCCCTAGGACCGATTTGTTCGACTAAAGCCATTCAAGACTGTGTTCCAGCAGGGCCGCAATCAAATGACTGAGACAAGTAAAGGAATAAAAGAATAGACATATATTCCTCTCTCGGACTTACGCACTTAACTCAGCGGTCCTTTAGTTTTTCTGAGCTCTGTGAAAGAACTCGGGAGGTTGAGCTTCCAGTCGGGTCTTTCGCGACACCCTTAAAGCCAGGAACTTCTCAACACCAACCCGAACACATTCCCATTTTCTCTCCACTCATTCTCTTCGCTTTCTGCCTTCTGTCATTACTCCATTCTCTTCTGCTTTTTCCTTCACCTCTCTTCGTAGATTTCTTTCTCTTCGCTTCAGTCCTCTTCTTGTCCATCCGTGTCTTTATTCGCCCTCATTTGCTACAATGTCTTCTTCTTCTTCTTCTTCTTCTTGTTCTTGAATTATATATATATATATATATAGCTACCTGCCGCCTATACTATACATACATGCATGCATACATTCATACACACGTACACACATACATACATATGTATGTATGTATGTATGTATGTATATAAGTGTACATTAACGTATGTATGTATGTGTGCGCGTGTGTATAGATTCATTCACAAAGACACAGATATGTATATATGAAGTACATATTTATCTATGCAAGTATGCATGGACATATGTAAGTATATATATATATATATATATATATATATATATATATATTATATATATATATATATATATATATATATATATATATATATATATAATATAATATAATATAGTATAAATATATATATATATACACACACACACACACACCACACACA
>NC_142932.1:84209514-84212014 GCF_046866305.1 Octopus bimaculoides
ACCACCCCGCCGCCACTACATACAGAGCCTCAGTTCTCTTTACTAAAACCTTGCCGTTCAAACTGCTACCATCGCCATCGCCACCCTCTCTCCCCACTACTACAACAGCAAATACTACTACTACAAGTACCACTACTCCTGCTGCTATTACTACTACTACTACTACTACTACTACTACTACTACTACTACTACTATTGCAATTACTTTTACTACTACTACTACTACTACTACTACTACTATTACTACTACTGCTGCTGCTGCTGCTGTTGCTACTGCTGCTGCTGCTACTACTATAATTGCTACTACTACTACTAGTACTACTACTACCACCACCACCACCACCACCACCACTACTACTACTACTACTACTACTACTACTACTACTACTACTACTACTAAAACAACATGAAATTTGATATCTTCATTATCAGCCCAAGCACTTCCACGACTACTACAACAGCAGCAAAAACAACAAAAACAACAACAACAACAACAACACTATCAAAGTTACCACCATCACCATTGCAACAACAATTTCAACCAGCCTTACCTCTCTGAATACGTCCGGGCTGTGGCCAATACTACAACATTCACCGGCACCAGTTCTACCACGTCCATATCAATTCGACTATGTCACAAACAAGCATCACCGCTGCATTCACGCACCCGTACAACAAACAAAAGTCACAATGCTGGTAAACGCTTATCATGAACACCCTCCGTCTCTTCATAGTTTGCCACTTCTATCTTTTATATCTTACATTTTATTTGTTACAGTCATTAGACTGCGGCCATGCTGGGGTACCACCCTGAAGGGTTTAGTTGGACAAATCCACACCAGTACTTATTGTAAAGGCCGGTACTTGTTCTATCGTTCTCTTTTGCTGAATTGCTAGTTTACGGGAACGCAAACGAATCAACGTGCATTGTCAAGCGATGGTGGAGGACAGCTGCACACACATAAACACATATAAATATACGTACATACATACATACATACATACATACATACATACATACATACACAGTTATGACCAACTAATACCTTCATATTAGGATATTTCATACATTAAGCTATTACCTAGGCTGGTTTTAAAACCTGCCCAGACATCATCTTCAATGTCTGAAACTATTAATACCTTATACCTATGTAGCTTATGCATTAAATAATGTTTATCCCTCAACAGATGGTGGGCGATTTTGTTGGTCTTTGGATAACGGAAAATATACTATATATATATATATATATATATATATATATATATATATATATATATATACATACAAAAAATATGGGGGTTTAGTTCACAGGTGATATATCCGACATATATATATATATATATATATATATATATATATATATATATATATATATATATATATATATATATATATATATATATATATATATATATATGATACCCTTTAGTGAGCATATTGAGAAATGTGCAAAACAAATGCTACCACAATTTATAATCTTTCCTTTCTATCAATGTGCCGTTAATACACCAACACAAATTAGATTGAATAAGGAAACCTTCTTCATTCAAAAATATAAACCCAAACTTAACCATTGCTACCACTTTTAAATAAGGAAATTCACCTCACTGAGAGGAAAAGATTATAGAGCAAAACCTAACTTCGAAACCAAACCATGATAAATTAATCAAAATCTACTAACTTCTACATTTCGATTATCTCCCTTATACCGGAAGAAATCCCTAATTACCTCCCCCTATCTAGAACTCTTTTATTTACACACGGGAGCGAAGACATGTTACCATGAAGTAGAGAAATTTGAAAAGACAACACGAAACCGGTTATTTCTCAAAATACAATGTTTATATACCAAAAAAATTTTATAACATTTTTCTGACATATTTTAAATATATACTTTAACCATGTAACACAAGCCTTCTGTAGTTTTTTCACTCTTGTTTATCTTTTATACATTCAACAACGTCCTTTCACATACCAATTTTCTCACATATATATATATATATATATATATATATATATATATATATATATATATACATATATATATATATTTATACATCGATGTATATATATATATATATATATATATATATATATATATATATGTATGTATATATATCGATAGATATAGATATATATATATATATTCAATATTTCTTTTCTTTTACTTGTTTCAGTTATTTGACTGAGGTCATGCTGGAGCACCGCCTTTAGTCGAGCAAATTGACCCCAGGACTGATTCTTTCTAAGCCTAGTACTTATTCTATCGGATTCTTTTGCAGAACCGCTAGCTTACGGGGACGTAAACACACCGCCATCGGTTGTTAAGCGATGTTGGGGAGACAAACACACACAAACACATACGCACGCATACCTATATATGTATACGACGGGCTTCTTTCAATTTTCGTCAACAAAATCCACTCACAAGGTTTTGGTCGGCCCTAGGCTATAGAAGTGTCTTCTATAGCCTAGGCTATAGCAGACACTTGCCGAAGC
>NC_142932.1:84217014-84259514 GCF_046866305.1 Octopus bimaculoides
ATTCAGAGAAAACCTGCGACACTGAGAATATTCGATGATGTCTCCTTGTTCTTCTTTTCGAGTTTATGTTGTCCGGGTTCAGAGCGTGGGATTGGATTTGTGCAAATCCTGTCCTTACAATAAAAAAATCCTCATGCACAGGTATCGCTCGAAAAAAGTAAGACCTATCACAAAAATGGCTGTCATAGCCTTCCCCTGTGTGGGACTTTCGATCAGGCGATGACAAAACTCGAACATGAGTTTGCAACATCATGTATTTATGTATGTATGTATGTATGTATGCATGTATGTATGTACACAGTCCATAGGCCAGTTACTGCACTATTTGTCCTGAGATAACACCTTTTACGATCATGCTGTGTTAAAAATACTAAAATGAAAGACAGATGAAAATCCCTTTCAGCACCTACCAACGAGAACGCTATATGAACTTCGGCCTTTTTCAGGCCTTTTCAAATGTGCTTACTTGCATCTAGCCACATACTCGGACGAGAATTTGTCGTCTGTGACACAGAGAAAACTGCAGACGTGATGTTGGAGTTGCTGGTTGTGGTACTGGTTGTGGTACTGGTGGTGGCGCTTGTGTTGGTGCTAGTCCTAGAGCTCGTTTTATGATTACGACGAACTAGGTACAGTAGATAAAGTTGATGATGATGACGACGACGACGACGACGATGATGATGATGATGATCGCTGTTCACTCGTGTCTGAGTAAGATATATCACTGACTAAAAGAAAGTCACCATTGTCCATGTAGCATTTTACGGCCAATTTATCTTACACCAACAGTTCATAGAATCTCTCCAGAGGCGAATCGAGCCAAGATATACGATGCTATGACATGTACTAAATTCGGAAGTACGAGAGAGTCTTGCACTTCAGCTGTCGTTGGAAATCCTCCAAATAGTCAAGGAAGACTAGTCTCCACATCAAGTTTCTTATTGAGTTTTTTATCAGAATAATGTTCACTTGGTGAAATACTTTAACAAAAGATAATCTTAGGCGCCTTCTTTCAACAAATAGGCGCAGTTAAGAAGCTCACTTTACAACCATTAGGTTTCGGGTTCAATCCCATTGCGCAGCACCTAAGGTAAATATGTTCTATTATAGCCCCAGGCTGATCATTGCTTTGTGAATGTATATGGTAGACGGCAACTGTGTGGAAGTCCGTCTGGTGTGTGTGCCTGTGTGAGTGTGCGCGTGTGTATATATATGTATATATGTGTGTGTGTGTATACATATGTGCGTGTGTTTGTGTGTGTGTGTGTGCTGTGTGTGTGTGTGTATACATATGTGCGTGTGTTTGTGTATGGTGGGGGGGGGGCGTAAATTTTCTTCCAGTATGATTTAATTTCTGAGAAGAGTTCAAGCCGGTTGCTAACAAAGCAAAACGACTTTCTGAGTTACGATAGTTCCCAATGTTTGTAAATATGTGGTTGAGTTGGTGTGTTGCTTGAATTGTCGATGCATACACGCAAGTGTGTGCATCTATTCACATAAGAATCTCAGATGGAGAATCTTTGGGAATGTCTTCGGTGCCACTAATTGATTGGATTTTCGAGAATCTGCATCATATTCTTTCGCTCTTTCTCTGTGAAACCAAGTATTTCTAAGTTTTTGTGCAAATTCATTGGTACATAACCTAATGTACCTATGATGATAGGTACAAATGAGAATTAACAGTCAGGGTACAAAAGCTGTAAGGTCTCCATTAATTCGCCATAAACTTTCTCTTTTCCAGGACTTTTGATTGTATGTATGTATGTATGTGTGTATGTATGTATGTATGTATATATGGATGGATGCATGCATGCATGCATGTATGTATATATATATGTATATATATATTTTTTCTCGTTGCCCACAAGGGGCTAAACATAGTGTGAACAAACAAGGGATTAAGTCGATTACATCGACCCCAGTGCGTAACTGGTACTTAATTTATCGACCCCGAAAGGACGAAAGGCAAAGTCGATCTTGGCGGAATTTGAACTCGCAACGTAACGACAGACGAAATACCGTTAAGCATTTCGCCCGGCGTGCTAACGTTTCTGCCAGCTCGCCGCCTTTATATATATATGAGTGTGTGTGCGTGTGTGAGTGTGTGTGTGTGTGTGCACGCGCGTGTGTCTGTATGTGTGTGTGCGTGTGTGTGTGTGTGTGTGTGTGTGTGTGTGTGTGCTTGTTTGTCTTTTTGTTTGTCCCCCAACTGCGTTGAAAGCCGTGATAGCTTGCTTAAGAAATACAGAATAAGCAGCAGATTAAAAAGTACTGGATTCACTTTATTCGTCTATCTCCATTGAAGTTTCTGAAAGCCCAAGCCGGAAAAACAGCCGCAAGAGAGGTAAGTCCTGTTCGCGAAATTTTTTGTTCCCACGAGAGTTCCGGAACTCAGTAAAGTACTCATTCGCATACAGCCGATCATAGCTCACCTCCACCTTCTCAAGTTAACAAATGTTGGCATTCAAAATGACGACCTCCGATTACCAGTACACAATTTACAGATCCTTACATTTTTTATATTTTCCGTGAATTTTTCACGGGTCCAGCTAGTTATAATATATAGGTCTGTAATTTACTGCTAATAATATAATAGTACTCGAAGAAACGCTTTAGTACTCACATTTTCGTGACTATTTTTTTTTTTTTTAATCTTTTCTGTTTGGTTGCCAGTGTTAATTTTCTGTTCAAATTGATTTCATATTTAGTGTAATGATACTCTTTTATGGGCTAATTAATGAAGTGAAAGTAATTTTCCCTATAAATCAATAAATAAAGAGTTATTAGTAATTAAAGTTTGAAAATTTTGGTAATTTTAGTCAATCATAAGCCACGGACACATTCGTGTTTTTCTCTTTTTAAATTAACATAAACATTTATTTACATGCAAGACAATTATTGGAGAACTTTCATGCTAAAAATAACAGCTAAATAAGATTCATTTACATGAAAAAAAATTACCGGAGATATAACACGTGTTGTTTACAAATATTGACATGTGCTAGACGGAGCAGTTGCTGTCTGCTAGTAGAGAGGGAAAGAGTAAGGAATACACGGTGTTGACTAGAAACGAAGAAAGGATAAAGGTGGCTCTACTCCGATTGGTTGAATGCAAATGAGTTCATTACTGGGGTCCGGAACTCTCGTGGGAAAAAATTTCGCGTCCTGTTCATTGTGCGGCAACATGAGTCAATTTCATAACATGTTATAACAGATATTTTATTATCTATACAGAAAGTGCAATTTGTAATGATTCCCATTTGGTGTTTGCAGCGAAATGCACCAAACACAACTTGATTTATGTTGGTTGCACAACACAACAACTGCATAAAACATTCAGTGGTGATAGGTATGACGTCAGGCACAATAGCAGTCGTTCAACGGAACTTGTCGGACATATTACATCAAAACAGATGTAATTTTGGGGAACATTTGAAAGTGCACATTCTTACTCTATTGCACTTTCAGTATCAAAACACATGAGGATAAATATATTTATGAATTACGTCACGCTTTGGGAGAAAGAACAAAGTGACAGAATTTCATCACATTCTTGACCGAGTTTTCTATTTCTTGTATATTTCTTTCTTACATTTTTTCTCTTTTTTTAAATTTTTATTTTTCTTCGTACCCAGTTGCGTAAAAACGAAAAACCTGATGACGTCGTTTTGCATAAGAAGAAACAGGATATTCCCGTTCCAATTTTGAATTTCTGTATTACTGCATTTTTTCATTTTACATTTCGAAACCGAACAAGACTAAACATACTGTTGAAATATAGTTCAATTCAATGAAATGAGTCAAATCTCTATTTATTACAAATCGTTTGCGCTCTTCTTATTGCTTATTAAGACTTGCGTCACTCTCCATAAACTAATAACAAGATTAACAACAACAATAATAAATTATTTCAAACTTTGGCACAAGGTCAGTATTTTCGGGGAAGGGGTAAGTCGATTACATCGACCTAAGATACATCTGGTACTTATTTTACTGACCCCAAAAGGATGAACAGCAAAGTTGACTTCGTCGGTATTTGAACTGAGAATGAAAAGACAGACGAAATGTCGCTAAGCATTTTGTCGGGCGGGCTAGTGATTCTGCCAGCTCGCCATAATAATGGTGATAATATTGGTTTCAAATTTTGGCACAAGGCTAACAATTTCTGGAGAAGGTGTAAGTCGATTACATCGACCTCAATGCTCTACTAGTACTTATTTCATCGACCCCGAAGGGGATGAAAGGCAAAGTTGATCTTGTCGGAATTTGAATTAAGAACATAACGACGGACGAAATGTTGCTAAGCATTTTACGATTCTGACGCTTTTGCTAATCATAATAATCTCCTATAGTAATACTCTTGTGTTTATCTCGGTCACAACATATGAATGAGAAAGGAAGAGGTGATAAATGAATAAGGAAGAAAGGGGTGATGGCAAACTTGGTAGTGGGATGATGGAAATTCTACGGTGAAAAAAAATCAAACAGTGCTTCACTTCTATGTGAGTATATGTGTGTGTATGTAAAAAGGAAGTATGTGAATGTGTGTGTGTGTATGTGTGTGTGTGCAATGGAAGTAGGATACTGAACATTCAACGCTGAAAAGAAAAATCAAACAGCGTTTCAACTCTGTGTATTTGGTATTTACTTGCCAGCCCCCGTATTTAGTCACGGCCAGCTTTATGTGGCCTTAAGTCGTACAAGAAGGAAGGAAAACTTAAAAATTATTTTGAAGGAAACAAGCAGTCAAGGGATGTTAGTTGCGGAGAGATTTTTCACAAAAAAATTAGTAATAAAAGAATTATTAAACTAAAAACTTGGTTTTGTACGTCATTTTTGGACGGCACGGTGCTAGCTAGTTTTAACAATAATAATAATAATAGTTTCGACAAGGCCAGCAATTTTGAAGTCAGGGATTTAGTCCATGTTATCGACTCCAGTATTTGACGAGTACTTTTATTTATTCAGCCCCGAAAGGAATGCAAGCTGATGTTGATCTCGGCGAGATTTTGTCTCTGAAAGTTAAGAACTGGCAGAATCACCGAAAGTCATTTTGTCAGACTAACAAATGCACCAATCCTTGGGTACTCAGTTGCTTTCGAGGGTGAGTATTTCATTTTTTTTTCTATCAAGTAGACTGTCTATAACTGAGAATGACAGCGCCAAGCCCACGTGTTAATGTAAGTCTCCAGATCCGAGAAAGAGGTCTCTGCGACTTCTTGCTGAACAACCTACACAGATGGTTTGTTTAAAGTGATCAAATATTTGTGGTGAACATTTGATCACTTCCTCCATCAAATCGATATTGTCTGTAGAGATGCACGGTGTGTCACATTTCAGGTGTCAAAGAGATCGCAGAGCAACTGGAGATGAAGTGTTTTGCTTAAGAACACAATACACTGCATTGTCGAGAAATCGAACCCACGATCGTAAGTGCAACAACCTAGTCACTGAGCAACGTATTCAGAGACGTATACTCTTAAGGTAATTCTCAGGCAAGATCAGTGTGGCATAGTGTGTGAGAGTGTGACGCAGTATGTGACATGGTATGTGATACTACGTATGACAGTATGTGTGCCAGTGCTACAGTACATGACAAAGTGTGTTAGAATACGTGACAAGTTTGTGGCACGTTGCGTGTCACAGTGCGTGTCACGGTGTATGTCACAGTGCGAGTCACAGTGCATGTCACAGTGCGTGTCACAGTGTTTGGGCTACCACACACTCTGTTTACTTTGTCCCATGTATAAGGCTTGCATTAACCCGGTAAATACACTTGTCCAAAATGCCACGGAGTGAAATCGAACTGGAGACCACACGACTGTGAAGGGGGTCTTACTAATCATCCAGTTATGTCTTCGTCCATAGCTATTATTAATATTTATAAAAACACAATAAAATAAAGAAGAATTATTAATGGATGACGCAAAGCGCGAAAGAATTACATGATTCTTGCTTCGGTTGACTTTATATGTGGAGACGATCTTAGCTCAATACCACAGATTTTAATTCTTGTTTCGTTTAAATCAACAATGAGAATACGGAAGGCATTTTGCATTGTCTCGCTGATAACAATAGAATAGGAACTCCGCTCTGACAAATAATATCCACTCGGATATTCAAAGACGATGGTACTTGAGACATTGCTATTGTACTGTGCTTGTTTCTCTTGTTATGCTTAATAAAATGGAAGTAATTTAGAGTATAAAATCGGGAACAAAAAGACTCATCTTGGAATATTCTCTTCATGGATGACCAATAATTATTGCACACAGAAAATTGCGCCACAAATTTGAGTGCCGATTCTGTGGTGTCTGGTAATTTGGTGGTAATTTAAATTAAAATGTCATTTGATCTCGACAAACGTAGCAAAATTAGCAATATGGTGGTATTGAATACTAATGCATACTTTCATTAGATCCTCATGTTTCGTAGTGGTGGTGGTGGTGGTAGTATTGGTAGTGGTAGTGGAGTGGAGTGGATGGGAGGAATGCGAAGAAGCGGAAGAATTTTAAAAATTATTTCTATTTTTGTTATATTTTTCTTTCCTTTTATTTTCATTTTTTCCCCTGGTTTTCTTCTTTTATTTTTATTTTTATTTTTATACTTTTGGTTTTTGCTTTGCATTGACGAAGATTTCCAAATTGGCTGGATATTTGATACTTGGACACTGGAACAAGCCAGACATCTAACCACACACGCGCATGCGCACGCGCGCTGAGACAACGCAAATTCTCACACAAGCTTACAAACACACATACACACACTAACACAATCACACACACTTACACACAGACACACACATACGCACTCACACACACACATACACACACGCACACATATGTATACGCAGATCAATACACAATGCACACATACACATATAAGTACACATGCAAAAGCATAAATTCATACATACATACACACACGCACATGCACCTGTATAAATATATATATATATATATATATATACATGCACACACACAAACACGCATATATAAATATATACATATATGTATGTGTGTGCATGTTTGTGTGTTTGTGCATGTATATGTGTATATATATATGTGTGTATATATTATTTATATATATATATATATATATATATATATATATGTGTGTGTGTGTGTGTGTGTGTGTGTGTGTGAGAAAGTTGGTATGTGAAAGCACGTGGTTGGATGTATAAAAGATAATAAGAGTGAAAAAACTACAGAAGCCTTGTGTTACATGGTTAAAGTATATATTTAAATTATGTCAGAAAAATGTTAGAAAATCTTTTTGGTATATAAACATTGTATTTTGAGAAATAACCGGTTTCGTGTTGTCTTTTCAAATTTCTCTACTTCATTGTAACGTTTTCGCTCCAGTCTGAAAAAGAAGAGTTCTAGATAGGGCCTATCTAGAACTCTTTCTTTTCAGACTGGAGCGAACACGTTACAATGAAGTAGAGAAATTTGAAAAGACAACACGAAACCGGTTATTTCTCAAAATACAATGTTTATATACCAAAAAGATTTTATAACATTTTTCTAACATTTTTCTGACATAATTTAAATATATACTTTAACCATGTAACACAAGCCTTCTGTAGTTTTTTTCACTCTTATTATCTTTTATATATATATATATATATATATATATATATATATATATATATATATATATATATATATATATATATATATATATATATACATACATACATACACACCCACAAACACATTCACACACATGCATGTGTGTGTGTGTGTGTGCGTCTCTGTGTGTATGTTCATGCATGTCGGAGTTTTAATATTTGTGTGTGGTTGTCTATACACCCTTTTGAGTTTGAACGCGCTATAATATCTTTAGATAGTGTAAGCAGTTTAAAGCATCCTTAGTCGCCTGTCCAAATCCCAAGGAACAAGTGGAACTTGTGTCGGCAAATGGAAATCCATTTTATTTAGGAATTTGTATAAATGCTCGCACGCGCACATAATTCACACACACGCACACAGAGGCACACACGCACACATATTTGTGCGTGCTTGCGTGTGCGGTGTATTTTCTGTTTTAGGGTAGTTGTTTAGATGAGTTTAGTGAGTACGTTATTTTTTATTCATATCAATTAATGATTGTAATTAACTATAATACCCTGCAGTCCTTTTTGTTTGGAATAACATGGTGTTACTCTCTTGCTAATGGTTGCTAGAAGATGCTGGATAACGATCGGTGGACAGTGACAATATGTAAGGGCTTTGAATAGTTTCTTGAAAGGCTCATGCGATTCCGAGACCCGTTTCTATGTAACTTATCGTTGTAAGTTCCGTGTCGTCGACCGTTAACCGCAGATTGAAAATGTTGAATGCTATATTTCTGTTTTTTTTTCTAATCCTGGGTGTGCTGTCTCTGTGTCTACTTGAAAGATTTCAAATCATAAATCCATCATCTCTGTACACATCAATATTACTTGCTGAAAGGCGGTGAGCTGGCAGAATCGTTAGCACGCCGAGCGAAATGCTTAACGGTATTTCATCTGCCGCTACGTTCTGAGTTAAAATTCCCCCGAGGTCAACTTTGTCTTTCATCCTTTCGGGGGATCAATAAATTATGTACCAGTTGCATACTGGAGTCGATCTAATTGACTAGCCCCCTCCTCCAAAATGTTCGGTCCTTGTGCCTAGAGTAGAAAAGAATATTACTAGTTCATTTCGTCCGTCTTTACGTTCCGATTTCAATTTCAGCCGAGGTCGACTTTGCCTTTCATCTCTCGGCATCGATGAAATAAGCACCAGTTAATGACTGGGGTCGATGTAATCGACTTCATCCCCCCCCCCACGAAATTTATGGCTTTGTGTCAAGTTGGAAACCTATAGTACTACATACATTGACTCTACAATTAACAACTTCCTTCTTTCACTACCAAATAAAACCCTAACCCAAACGGGTTATCGACACCATTATTACTATCATTAACCATTACCAAAATCTACATTAGCAACTCGAAAAAGAATTCTTCGTCAAAACAACAGACAATAGAATCCCTATATCAAACTGTCAAAACCATAAGTCACCAAAATCACCAACAGCAACACCTCAACACATCCACACACGCACACACACACACACATACACACACACACACACACACACACATCACCAACAGTACCACCGACGATAACAACACCATCACCATCATCATTAAAATCCTCCCACCCCTCCACACTACCTCAACCACTACCACACCACCACCATCACCATCACCGCCACCAACGACGCAGTCGGGTATGATCCCCGCCATTCTACCAATGATACAATCAATTCTACTGACATTGCTTTCCACCACCACCACTACCACCACCAACACAACGACCACCACTTTCAATAACATCAATGCATTCTACAGCAAACACATCATCAGTAGGGCCACCATCGTCTGAAGAGCATTAGTTGTTGTCAAGATTTTAGCTCCAGGCCAACTGTCGTTCATGAATACGCCATCATTACTGTTGCAGTCACTTCGATAGTATTTTCACAAATGCAATCAACTCCGCGACATTTTCATTCTATGTTGTTACTCTGAGTGGTGCTACTGCACTTCACGTTTTAGTTATTATTGTTGTTGACGTATATGAACTTTTCCTTGCCCAGTCAGCCTCTTTCTCTGC
This sequence comes from Octopus bimaculoides, assembly GCF_046866305.1. Classification (NCBI taxonomy): domain Eukaryota; kingdom Metazoa; phylum Mollusca; class Cephalopoda; order Octopoda; family Octopodidae; genus Octopus; species Octopus bimaculoides. The sequence goes on from NC_142932.1 coordinate 84,226,659, forward strand.
TTCTCTTTCTGACTTTCGTTCACTCAGTCTGTAGACCCCCGCACCTCACTTACTTTCTTTGTCTATCAGTCGCATGCTTCCATTTTCTTTTGTAACTTTTACTGCTCTTGCTTTTGTAACACTTATATTTAGTTGTTACTGTAGTTGTTGTCACTATTATTGTTGCTGTTACTTTTATCGCTGCTTTGATTGCTGTTTCTTCTTGATGCTATTCTGATATTTCAGATCCTTCAACCTTCAGCTCCTCGCGCTACCAGATCCTTTTACCCCATCACTTGTATATATACCAACACTTCTTAATGTCTTCTCCACCAGACCTCACCTACAAATTCTCCATACTTAAACCTGTTCTTTGTTAATTTTGTTTCAGTGTCAAATCTAAACAGACTTAGTGTTTAAAATTCTTCCTTATATTTTCCCGGCTGATGAGTTTGTTATTAACTAGTAATTGCCTCTACTCAATTATTCCGTCAGCACCAATGAACAGCCATCTTCATCACTATTCATATTACAACCAACATCTACCTAACTGTTTTCGACCCGATCCCATCCATCACGAACCTTATCCTAATCAATATATATCAGCAGATGTCCGTGAAATCTAGGGGTACTCTTTTATCTGCAAAAATAAATTACTTAATTTTGCATGTATTCAAACTCAGTCCCACACGTAAGAATCTACGTCTTAGGAGTTAATACAAATTTGTAAATTAATTAAAATATTGCATTGTAATAATTCGAATTCATGAACCTTATCTTCAAAGATGAAAGATATTTTAATATTTCCGTTTATATTTGGGGTGAAGCGCTGGCAGAATCGTTAGCACGCCGGACAAAAAAGACTTAGTGACATTTCGTCAGTCCTTATGTTCTAAGTTCAAATTCCGCCGAGGTCGACTTTCTCTTTCATCCTTTCGGGGTAGATAGAATAATTACTAGTTGAGTCATGGGGTCGATGTAATAGTCTTACCTACTCCCCCATCACGAACTTGCTGGCTTTGTGCCAAACTTTGAAACCAATATTTCACTTTACTTTATGTTTCAATAGGCTTCATCGATGATATTCAATATATGTATTAGTATATATATATATATATATATATAACAACTTCAAAAAGATGAATCAGGTATTGCAGTAATGCTCAACTGCATACTCTATCTGAAAAACCAAATTTGGCAATTCAAAATCTGAAATGTTTTTGATTGTGTGTTTGATGCTCACTTAGATCCTAGGGCTTAAATCAAAATGATACTGTAACATCCTGTCAGATAACAACACTGCGACATCTGCTGACACATTTTCCATTAATTGTAGGATACCCATAAGGCTCAGTGGTGTACCCTATATTTGTCTCTACAATATAGGAACTACATACTGTCACCTGAAGCAACGTACACTCTTACGTAGATAATCCTTTCCTTCATTGCTCGCAAAACGTTCGCACCTAAGTGCCATTTACTTGTAACCTAAACAACACGCACCAAATATGCACTCATTCTATGACCAAAGACCTTGAAACGCTTTCCAAGGGAATCATATCAAACGTATTTCCGTCAACAGATCAAAGACACCGTCACTACCCATATCATATAAAACATATATCATATCATAAAAAACATTATCGTACTAGCTCCTTAATTCCTAAATATGAATATTGCACAATTAGAAACCTTGAGTTCGTTACAAATGCTAGGCGTTAATTATCACAAAAGATATCTCTTGACAAATACTAAACATAGAAAAATACTATATCACAAAGATAGAGCTTCAAGATCATAAAATAACTCAGTCCATTTCAATTACTCAATTTCTATGAGCTTAAGGAAAATCTACAATGTAGTGCTGCTCTAAAATCTGAGATGTCACAACTGCTGTACTTACAAATATATAAAACTACGCTCACAGGAATGCTACACAACAGATTAGCATTTAGTTGCTCATAAAGATACTTCAATATTTTTGCTCACGAATATACTGTATCCTCTCAATATCTTTTTCACTTCTTCTGCAATGGCATCTGTTCATCCAGGCTTGTTGATCTCATGCTCTGTCAACTTAGAAATTATTAACTCATTTGCTTCTCCTTGTCCAGTCACTCCACAACTTGGCGACTGGCTGACCAAAATACTCAATCCTCTCTCCTCGGAGCATCTTCCCTCTAGAATCCTCCATCTATCCAAGTTTTGCCAATACGAAAAAAAAAAGATCAATATAAAAATAATGCGAGCCGATAAGGAATACACTAATACGTCACTTAGAAAGCTAGAAACAGCAGCCGGTTACCCCTGAACTTCTTTCTGCTTCCCTGCAGTCTAAATACACGGAGGAGATATTAGATAATGCAGTCCTAGATATATGATACAGAGTGTCTCAAAATTCAATGATGGGTTTCAGTTCTTAATAACTTCCTTAACTTTACCAATAAATGCATGGAATTTTGATACAATATAAAGGACATAATGAAAATTAATATGCACAAGTCGAATTTTGCAACACCACTACATTACATATGAAAAATCACATCGCTTAAATGGCAGCCATTTTCGGCTTGGCATACCCGTGCTCATTCCAAAACTTGCATCATAACATCCTCAAGAGTTTCAAATCCCACTTCTCTGATTTCTCTATTGATGTTCTCCTTCAGATGCACCAGGGTTTCCGGTTCCTCGATGTAAACTCTCATACATTGATCTAACAAGAGAAACAATGCAGTTGCAACGAAAGTGTTTTGGAGAGAGAATAATCTCCCGCTACGGCATTGTCAACTAGTGTTGCAAAATTTAACTTGTGTATATTAATTTCCATTATGTCCTTTATATGGTATCAAACTTTCATGCATTTATTTGTAATGATAAGGAGGTTATTAAAAATTGAAACCCATAAGGGAATTTTGGGACACCCTGTATTTGGCAAAAAAATAAATAAATGACATGAGAGGATCGTGGTTGTAAGGTTTGTAACATAGGGCTGCTGAATTTGGGCTTACCTTTGTTTACTCGATACCTTAGGTAATAAGATGCAACACAAACAATTAATATTATGATAATGCTTGCAAATTTTGGCAGAAGGCTATCTCAGAGGAGGGAGAAAATTGATTACACCGTCTACAGTGCTCAAGTCGTACGCATTTTATCGACTCCGAAAAGACGAAAGGCAAAGTGGACCTCAGCGGAATTTGAACGCTGAGCTTAAAGAAAGACGAATATCACTAAACGTTTTACCAAGTGTGCTAACGATTCTGCCAGCTCGCTTATAATAATTACGATGAAGATGATAAAGAAGGAAAAACATTAAAATCAAACAGCAATCCTATAATAGGAATAGCAAGTAGAAAATAAATAATGGTTTCTAATTTAGGAATAAACCCAGCAATTTTACATGAATGTGTTTAGTTAGCACCATCAACCCCGGTAAGTATCTAGTATATCGTTTTATCGACAACGGATGGATGAAAGACAGAGTTGACATCGTGGGATTTGAACTCAGAACATACGCCCAGAGAAATACCGGTGATAAATAAATAATGAACAATAATAAACAAAAGAATAATGAATAAAATCGACACCAAAAAATGATAATAAATAAGAAGTTTAACGAAATACTGATTTCTCTACCAAAAGTAGTAAATCACCAATTATAGTAACTGGCAGCCGACATCTCTATGGACACGTGACGAATAGCCATCCAATTTTTTTCATTTATCGGTTCATTGAGTCAGTCATGGCGGAATTTTACCATTGATGAAATTAGTCAGTATACATATATACACACGTACATACAGACATATATGCGCATACATATTATACAATGTTTGAGTTACGAAATCGGAAATGGCTTCAATGAACACACACACACGCACAAACACACACACACACACACACACACGCGCAAACACAAACATACACACACACAACTACATATGTACATACACACACATATATATATTTATATTTATGTATGTGTAAATCAGGTTTGTATGCAGGCATGTACATGTATATACCTACATATGGACATACATAGAAACATACAAAACTACATACACACATACTTGGCAACACACACACAAATATCCATACATACATAAATGGATTACTACATACATGGTTACATACACACGTACATATATACATACGTACATACAACATACATATATATGTACATACACAGATAGATATATACACATACATACATACATACATACATACATACATGCATACATACACTACACTACACCGCCATATTACCTCTATTTTATTACATGTCGTCCTGCACCGTAAATCCTTTTTTGTTCACCCTCTCAATTGTTATCTCCCTACCTCTTCTCCTGTCTATTTCTTTCTCTGTCTCTGTCTCTCTCCCTCTTTTATCTCTCTCCCCCCCCCACACACACACACACGCACTCACACATACAAACACAGTCAAACACACACACACACACACGTACACATGCATAAACAATCACATTATTCACTTTACCATCACATGTCTTTTCGTTGTTTTTTATGTATATATATATATATATATATGTGTGTGTGTGTGAGTGAGTGTGTGTGTGTGTGTGTGTGTGTGTGTGTGTGTGTGTGTGTCTACAAACGTTTCTCATTTAACCCCATTTTCAACTTCATCACCATCATCATCATCATCATCATAGTCGTCGTCATCATCGTTTTCGTTGTCATCGTCTTCAACATCATCAATATTCTTCTTCTCCTTCTTCTTCTTCTTCTTCTTCTTCTTCTTCTTCTTATTATTATTATTATTATTATTATTATTATTATTATTATTATTATTATTATTATTATTATTATTATTATTATTATTATTATTATTATTGTCTCCGCTTTAGCGAAGACATAGGTATTGTTTTCAGTCGTGTTAGTTTGTTTCTCCGTGGACAACACATGTCTAAAGAACCGCTTAATGGATTCCGATGAAACTTTCAGAGTTGTTTAGCCTCGTGACTGGCACGAACTGATTAGATTTTGGCATCGATCCGGTATGGAACAAAGATTCTGGATTATTTTTCCAGTTTTTTAAACTTAATTCTTGGGAGCGGTTGGGTTCATTTTTAGTATTCTCGTTTGTAAGAGCAGTCGAGTTTATTTCAGATATTCTCATTTTTAAAATCATCTCCAGCTAATCATTGAGAGGACATAGGTGTTGCCTTGGCTTCGCCTTTTATCTTATCGGAGTAGATTAAGTAAGTACCAGTGAGACACAAGGGTCAATGTAATCGACTAGCCTCCTCCCCCAAAATTTCAGCCCTTGTACCTATAGTAGAAAGGATTATCATTATTTTTGTTGTTGTTATTGTATTTTACTTCTCAGAAGTCTCGATCATAATTACTCCGATTAATTCTGTGAAAACGGACAGTAACCTGTTCTCAAAGGGCCTTTCACAGCCCCTTTCCACGTATTATAAGACTTGGTACGTAGATGTTAAGTTTCGTTGAAGACACGTAATACCCAAGTACCGATCTCAAAATCTTAGCTGTCCCCATTAGAACAGATTTTTGAACATGTTCTATCTTCATGTCAATTCCAGTTTCTCCAACGTATTTCTTGAACTTAGTTGTTAGTGCTCCCAGTACTCCGACAACTACTGGGGTAACAGTTACTCTCCTCATTGCTCACTTGTAATTTGGTCTTTTAGTAACTTGTATTTTTCCACCTTGTCCGGCCGTTTGTCACCTACGCGTGCGTCCCAAAGTATAGCAATATCTATAATCTTAAGGCGGCGAGGTGGCAGAAACGTTAGCACGTCGGGCGAAATGCTTAGCGGTATTTCGTCTGCCTTTACGTTCTGAGTTTAACTACTATCGAGATCGACTTTGCCTTTCATCCTTTCGGGGTGTTGTGTCGACGCCCCCAGGCGAAGAAGTAGGATCATCCGAAGGTGCTAGATAGCAGTAGCTTGAGACATAACACGGGGTCAATAAATTAAGTACCAATTGCGTAGTGGGGACGATCTAATAGAATGGCATCCTCCCCAACAAAATTTAGGGCCTTGTGCCTAGAGTAGAAAAGAATATCTATAATCTTAGTTTTCTTTTTCCCTCTTATCCACTACAACAATTTCTGGTCTTCGGGCATCTATTTGAGAGTCGAATTGGATTGTAAAATTTCACGAGATTTTATCTTCATTATTCTCAGTGACGCCTTTTGGTACATGTTCATACCATTTCCAATTCTTCCAAATCATCATCGTCATCGTCGTCGTCATCATCATCATCATCATCATCATCATCATCATCATCATCATCATCATCATCATCATCATCAACTTGTTAAGGCAGTGAGCTGACGAAATTTGATAGCACGTCGGATAAAAGATGCTTAGCGGTATTTAACCCGTTGCAACATTCTGAGTTCAAATTCCGCCGAGGTCGACTTTGCCTTTCATCCTTTAGGGGTCGATAAAATAAGTATTAGTCGAACATTCTCCCAAATTTCAGGCTTTGTACCTATAGTAGAAAGGATTCTTACTACTACTACTACTACTACTACTACTACTACTACTACTACTACTACTGCTGCTGCTGCTGCTGTCGCTGCCACTGCAGCTGCTGCTGCTACTACTACTACTACTACTACTACTACTACTACTACTACTACATAGTTGGAATTATTTTTCCAAGATCACCGAGAACAATCACAGCCAAAACAACAACAACAACAACAACAACAACAACAACAACAACAACAACAACAATCGTTACCATCCGAGAAAATCTTGTTTGCAATATCTTATCTCGCATATTTTGCTTTCCTTTCTTTTCTTGTCTCCCATAAAATTCACTCTCGCCTTTCTATGAGGACCCCATGATGTTTAATAACAGCCCGTATACCATTTTTTCCAATAAAAGGGATCATCATATTTTAAATTGTACTTCTATTCTCTAACACAGCCAATATTCCTGACAAAAGAAATATCCTCTTAATCTTCACACCTCAAATAAATCAAGATTTGGAACCTTCATGTCACTAGTTTGCAACCATATTGCTTACTAAACCATCTTGTTGTTAGCCAAAAGTTTATCTTGATTTATGCCTCCAAGATGCCCCGTGTTTTGCATGGATTCATGCATACACACTTGGACACAATTACACACACACACACACACATATATATATACACACACACATACAAACATATACGCATACCTGTATGTAAACGTGTGTGTGCGTATATATGTGTGTGTATATGTGTTTGTATGTGTGTGTGTGTGCAGACATATATATGTACATGTATTCAGGAATACATTCATCTTTTATCTTTTATCTTTTGCTTCTTACAGTCAAAAGATGTGGGGCACAGTCCTGAAGAACGTTTCGTCGAATGAATTGATCCCAGTGCTATTATTTTTAACCCTGGAACTTTTTGCCGAACCGCTAAGCTACGCATATACACACACACATACACACATATATACGCTGGTCTTCTGTTCAGTTTCCGTCTACAAAATCCACTCACAAGGCTTTGGTTAGCCCGAGGACATAGTAGAAGGCACTTGCCCAAGGTGACACGCAGTGGAACTGAACCTGAAACTATGTGGTTGTGAAAACTTCTTACCACACAGTAACGCCTACATACATACATACAAACATACATAATTACATACATAGGAGCCTTGGATCTAGGTTAGAAACCGGTTCTTCTTGTATTGGCAAGAAATCTTGAAATAAACTGAATAATGACATACATAGATGCACGCGCACAAACGCACACGCACACACACACACATAATTTTCTTGGAGTCATTCTTTAACTTTTTCTCTTGCTTTTGTATTATTAGCAGGAACATTATCGTGTTGAGAAATGGCTTACTGGTCTTCAGAAAATCATTTTTGCTGGCTGGGATATAGTCAATTTACCAACAGGTTTATCTATTCCAAGACAACATTTGGCTGTTCGCAACTCATAAGTATACCAGCACTTGCAGATGAAGAGGCACATCATATAATGACCTCAATGCCTTCATTTCACCACAGCTGTTGAAATACACTGTAGGAAGAATATCGCACCAGATCTACGTCGGTAACGCTAAAATCAAAGAATTTCTGAAATGAGTCTGAAAGTTTAAAAGTCAGTCAACACAGCTGATCCAAGATGTGCAATCTACTTTTAATGCTTTTTTTTTAGTTATGAAATATTTTGCTGAGTGGTTGGGTTCTACCTCAAATAGATGTGCTAGAGAGCTTCCTAGTTCCCTGGCAAATCTTTTAAAGTAAAAGAATTAAAATAAAAAACAGAGTAATAGATTATGAAATATACTAGGACATAGTAATTGTATAAGTTTTGAATTGGTGATTTTATAAGATATGATAATATTTCCTATGACACTCTGTGACACTCTGTAAAGCGCACAAGTGGCATGCACTTATTACCATCACTTCAATCAGGTGATAAGGCTTCGAAACGGTGACGGAATATAGAATTGGGATCCCTATTATTCCTAATAAAGCATAAGTGACTACGAATATCATATCAAAAGTCCTTAACCAAACTGATTTATCATAGATATAGTGGTCTCCTTAATGTAACATGCTTGAAAGAAAACTTGTTATGTTTTTACTTATACACGCAAATACATACTAACACATATACATATACAAACACACATGCATGCATTTTATACACAAACACAGTAACACATATGCCTAAAATTATGCGAAAAAATCTGCCTCAGTGTCCATGTGCATATAGACATGTTGCTAATGTATAGGTGTAGATATATGTGAATGAATATATAAAAAAAGAACGAAGCAAGAAAACATGATGCCCTTCAGAAATTATATTTGCATATGTCCTCTATGTCTCAAGGGTCGACAATTGAGAGGGAAAATAATAATAATTTAGAAAAACGTATATCACAAATCTAAAATAACCCGAACAATATAGAAATATAAAAGAAACTAAGAAACCAAACCTAACTATATAATATTACATGCATATATATATATAAATACATACATATATATATATATATATGTGTGTGTGTGCGTCTGACAAAATACGACGATATATCATGTGCTAGTTTTTACGGCGATCTTAAAGACATGTTTGGTGTAGGTTTGAATTCTTCAGTAGCATAACCATAGGGTTGTGGTCTGGTTCCTGACATATATTCTTTCCAAACACTTGAAGAACCCTTCAAACAACATTGCTTTTGCGAACGAAAAAGGAATATATATATACGCACACATACATACATACATACATACAAACATACATACATACATACATACATACATGCATGCATGCATGCATACATACATACATACATACATACATATGCATGTATACATGCATGCATTCATAAATGCATATATAAACCATAAATACGTACTGCATATATGAACACTCACTCACACACATATTCACAAGCACACACACGCACACGCACTCGCACGCACACGCACCCACACGCACGCACACGCGCACGCACACACACACACACACACACACATATACATACATGCGTGCACAAGCAAATACACCCACAGATAAACAGATATATAGATATATGTATGTGTTTCACCTTTGTATATGACAATGTCTATATGTATATATATTTATATACGCATATACATATATGCATACGCACAAGCACAGGGTCACACAGACACGCACACGCACAACCATGTATATATACATACATACACACACATATATACACACACACCCTTCTATTTCACATACATTCAGATATATTACATGGCAAAATATATGAATGACAGGTGGACAGATAAGTTTCTATACATACAATCATAAATATATATATATATATATATATATATATATATATATATATATATATATATATATATATATGTAAGGCGCTTAGACATCCATACATGTAACTAGATGGTAGAGAATGGCAAAGCTCTTAGCTCACAAATATAAGCGCATACACATAAATATCTAGATAGATATATACACACACAAGCACAAAGATTGACACACGCAAGCTGTAGAGGATCCAAAATACACGAGACATATATACTTGCATGCACACAGTTACAGGCCCATAATATGTGTATATACATGCGTGCATGCATACATAGATATATACTTCCATAAATGCGTATCTATCTTTGTACGAATATATATGTGTCGCCTTTTGAATGTATGCGAGATATTTTGGGAGAAAAAGAAGAATGAGTAAGAAGGAGAGAAAAAGAGGACGGCAAAAGGACGGGAAAGACCGATAGCGAGAAATATCAGAATGATTGACTTGGTTTGTTAAATCTCTTCAATATCTTTCCCCTTTTCCTGTATCTGACCCCATTGCGAAAAGGAAAGAAAAAAAGAGACATCAGCACATATCATCCTAAGGGAATGGAAATGTTCCTCAGTCAAATATATTCTGGTTTATGAGGGCCATGTCGAGTGGTAGACAATTTTAATTCTCCTCGGGGTACCATAACTTCGAACACTTCTGTCGTCTGCTTTCAGTGAAATAGTAGCAGTGAGAGTTGAAGTGAAAAGAGAGTGAGAGAAAAAAAATGAGAGGGTAATATATTAGAGAGAGTCAGAGTTTAGTGTGAGAGGGGAAAGTGAGATATATGAAATCTACTATTACTCTGCCGATGACTCTGTGTGTATATATGTGTATATATGTGTATATTTGTGTTTGTGTGTATATGAATGTTTGTGTGTCTCTGTTTGTATGGTCTAGGGTCATGTGAAAATAACTGTTTCTGTGCTGGTACGTGCTTATGAATGTGCTGCTGTGTGTTTGTGTATGTGTTTGTACTGCGCATGCGTATCCGTATGTGCAAAAGTTGGTATATGTGTTTGCATGTATGTGCGCTTGTATGTATGCAGGTGTATGCAAATGAGAAAGTACGTGTATGTGTGTGCATGCTATGTGTAAGTATACATTAACGTATGAGCCTACATGCACATTTATGAATTTCAACGCCTGTATATGCGTGTGTATATATATATATATATATATATATGCAATGAAAGAAGAAATTTAGGAAGATGGAAGGAAGATAGGCTAAACAGACGTGGCAAAGAAAGGCTGACATATTAGAATGTGTAAGAAACTTGCATGTAGAGAAAGGGAAAAGAAACGGGAACAAAGGGGTAGACGTCGTGTGGTCATAGTGTGAGGAGCCGTGAAAGAGAGGCTCACACACGCACATGCACACAAATGCATATCATAATTATATATCATGTGTGTATATAAATGTATATATGCATGTATGTATATATATATAAAATTATATATTACATGAGTATATATATATATATAAATGTATAATCATATATTACATATATGTGTGTGTGTGTGTGTATGTGTGTGTTTGTGTGTGTGTGTGTGTGTGTGTGAGTGAGTGAGTGAGTGTGGGTGTGTGTGTGTATACATATGTATGTGTGTGTATATATATGGAAGTGCAGAACACAGGTATTGTATTCAATGCTTTATAGAACGCGAACACGAAATGGGGAACGCAACGAGACCCTACCCTTGCATGGCAGGATTTTTAGATCGGCAAGACCCTACACACACGGATACACACACACTCACACACACACACACATACACACACACAAACACACTCACACACACACACACACATACATATACACACACACACGTTCATATATGATAGTTTTACATTCCCTCATACTACTACTACTACTACTACTACTACTACTACTACTACTACTACTACTACTCTGCGTTCAGCCCCTTATTCTTCTTTTCCTCTTTCGTCATCCCATTTATGTCATTAAATTTTATGGATATTATATACACAATTATGTATGTATTTTCACTCATATATATATAAATGTGTGTGTGTGTGGTGTGTGTGTGTGTGTATGTATGTATCTATTATGTATGCATATGTATATATAAATATATATATATAAATATATATATATAAACATACACACACACACACTTATAGGCATACAAAGATGTCACATATATGTGTGTGTGTGTGTGTGCGTATGTGTGTGCGTATGTGGGTGCGTATGTGTGTGCGTATGTGTGTGCTTGTATCTTCACACACTGACACATGTATATGTATATATATGCGTATGAATATTTGTGTACCCATATATATATATATATATATATCACACGCACATACACACACACACACGCACTCACACACTCGCACACACACGCACACACATACATAGTTGCCTGAGTGTAGAGATTGGTTTCGCAATGTAGAAATATGTAGATCAATTTTAGAGCACGCGATTAGAATAGCAAAACTGGGGACAGATGATGAATACGTAAGGCTTTAGTGGGATCGTGACACGGCAGTATGTTGTAGGGGTCAGCTGAATATTCAAATGGTAGGTAATAGATTTAGATAGGTATCGGAGAATAAAAGAGAGCATTATATATATATATATATATGTATATATATATATATATATATATATATGTATATATATATGAGGTGGGAGCTAGCAACCTCGTACGAGAGTAAAAGAATGAATAGCATGAGAAATACAAAAATACGGTGGAAAATGAATTGGTGTTCAGGTAGATTGATTGAGAGATAGATACGTAACTGCATTGTATGTGTGTACGTGTGTGTGAGTGTGTGCGTGTGTGTATGTATATACATATATATATATATATGAACATATGCATGCATGCATACACACACATACACATACACACACACACACACACACACACACACACACATATATATATATATATATACATACATACACTCATACAGTCAGATAGATGGATGAAGAGATGGACAGATGGATGGATTGACTGATTGATTACAAAACATAAATAAATTACTATATTTATATATATATATATATATATATATATATATAGGAGTGGCTGTGTGGTAAGTAGCTTGCTTACCAACCATATGGTTCCAGGTTCAGTCCCACTACGTGGCACCATGGGCAAGTGTCTTCTATTATAGCCTCGGACCGACCAAAGCCTTGTGAGTGGATTTGGTAGACGGAAACTGAAAGAAGCCCGTCGTGTATATATATATGTATTATATGTTTGTGTGTCTGTGTTTGTCACCCCCAACATCGCTTGACACCTGTTACTGGTGTGTTTACGTCCGCGTGACGTAGCAGTTCGGCAAGAGAGCCCTTTAGAATAAGTACTAGGCTTACAAAGAATAAGTCCTGGGGTCGATTTGCTCGACTAAAGGCGGTGCTCCAGCTTGGCCGCAGTCAAAGATATGCATTCTGCATGATATAATTATAGAAACCTAAAATTTGGATGGTTATGGTCGGAGTGCTTGTGTTTATAGGTCAGCTCAGTCAGTATTGGCCTACGATTAAACAATAACAACATCGAACATCGACAACAATTACAAGTACTCATTTCAATGTCGAGCAGAAAGGGAAGCTTCTATGCAGTTGCTCAGTCTGATGAAACATCCATCAAATCTCAGAAGAAAATGAGACATGACTATCAAGAATAACGTAGTTCTGAAGGCAATATCACTTTAAAAAAGACGTGAAGGTCATGATTAGAACGTCTCAGATTATAGGCCTGCTCCTTGAATATTAACCAAGAACAAAGCAATAAGATAGTGCCTCCACGGCTATACCTCCTGCTTACACACTGTTCAGACTGTTTGGATAAATCTTCTAATTTCGCAGCCAATTTTCTAGTGATTAGTAAATTTCCGGTTCAATATAAAAGGATTCCTAATATTAGCAGAAGACCATATATTTTTATGGGTAAGGGTTTGTAAGGTATTAGATTGACTCCAGTACTTGACTGGTACTAATTTTAATGAGTCTGGAAAGCCGACCTTTGTGCCATTTAAACTGAAACCTAAATGGAGGTAATTAAAAACGCCGAAGGCATTTTGTCATGGGGGCTCCTTTACTGATTCTACCATCCGCCCCAGTCCCTTGTAGTTCATATAAATTACAGAATATTCTCTGCCTGATGATATAATCAGGTTTTACGTAATACTGGACAACCTGAAATAATGTAGTTGATTGGCTGTTTACGATGTCCGCATAATCGGCAATTATTGTAATTCTTGTGTTATTTATGGTTTGTGTTTCTGGTCATTACACGAAGTCATTCTTTTATAGTAGGAAGCAGATATTTCATGCTCACGTGCTACTACACTCCTACTGTTGGAACTATATTAATCTCGGCTATGAGCGCTTGATCCGAGATATTTATTTATTCTAGCTAATCGAAATTCTCTGATAAGAATCTAAATAATCTACTGGACATAGAAAGATATTATCCAGCATCAGCGAATGATTATAAATTTAACTGTTAATTTTTACTTTCTTTAGTTTAACTGCTATTTTCATTTTTTTTAAATATCTTTCTACGTGTGTTTTCTTTTTTCTGAAGATTGTTTTTTACCTCCATTCATACCTCATCTGCTTCGACACAAATGTGCTATAAAAGCATTTCCTTAACTCTATAGTTCTTTAACAAATTATAGTAAACTGTTTTTAATACTGTTTGTGTTTTATCACAATAGTATTATAAAATGCAAAGTACTATGCGGATATTCATAACCTGAACAGTAAAATATTTCCCCTGCATGTATTAAATATAACAGATATGTGCGTGTGTAGTATAAATGACTTCCACCTCCACGATATAGTTGATTTAGTTTTAACGAATAGAAACAAAAGAAAAAAAAAGGAAGAAGCAAAAAGAAAAACAAAGAAGACTAAAATAGAGAAGAAAGAGGAATGCAAAGAGAGGTGCCTAAAATAATATTGGAAATGGACATATGAATAAATTAATCAGCCAAAATTTTCACTTAAGACAGCAGAATTCTCTCCCACTTTTCAACAAATTTCCCATAAGGCAGCACTTTCTTCACTGCCCTCATATTCCTTTTCAAGTGAAACTTGAAAAATTCAATTTGGACTTGGTCAAAGAGAAAGGATTTTACTTTCAGCCCTTTCAATTTGGTCCACTACAGAAACTGCTTTCGCTACGGTCACTAGACGGTTAAATACTGCTTTTCTTCCGCGGCCAAAGGAAGACGGCAGGAATATCTTTACAACGTGCTCGACAGATGGTTGGATTCGTTCTACACGAAACATCTGGCGTTCAACATAACTCCACAAGTCAGCAATGCCCGGGCACTGGACAGTTTCATCGCCTTGCTCGCATAACACTTCCATGCCTGTAAAGATTGTCTCGAACCGACAATGTCCCCCCCCCCCCACTGGTGGCAGTGGCAAGCCAGAAATCTCTGGTAATTATTTATTAGCCCAGTTTCCCAGCACAAACCGGCCAGGTGGTCCTCATCGACGTCCAGAGTCTCCACGAGATTGTTGTCACTCTTGCCCTCCACTAAGCCTCTATAGAACACTAAAGTTGAAATTTTACCGACCACGTTGCTCAACTGCCAGAGGGCTGTGAGCGGCTGACGATAGACCAGGTGCCAGGCGCTCTGCCTCGGTCTAAGCTTGATCCAGGAATGCAACTTAGTCAAAGCGATGAGCTACGGAAAGCAAGTCTAACAGTGACCACACATGCTTATCGTCAAGGAAATACTGGTGTTAAAACCACACTGAACGTTTGTGTATCAACGTGTGTGATAAGTGGATGTATTCGATTATACACATTTCAGCATTTTCCCGATACTTCATTTTATCAACCTAGAATGATGGAAAGTATAATTGATCTCAGCAAGATTCGAACCCAGAAAGCAAAGAGCTGGAACAAATATTACTATTTTTCCAAAATTCTACTTCTTATACAAATATTGATTTTTAAATAAGGCACGGGATGTGGGTACGTTTTGGAGGAAGATGCAGACTGCATTACGTGCTTGTTACTTTTTATCGACAACAGAAGTTTCAAAGTAAACCCAAGTGGAATGTTGAACTCTTTTACGTAATACAACGTACAACAAGCTACTTTGACTACCATGCCACCAATTTTATATGCTACTTTTATTATACCTATCTATTATACCTCTATTATAATAATAGTTTCAAATTTTGACACAGGTGCAACGGTTTTTTTCACAGGAGGGGCAAGCTGACTGCAACGACTCCAGTACTTGGTTGGTACTTATTTTATCATCCCCGAAAGGATAAAAGGCAAGGTCGACCTCGGCGGAATTTGAGCTCAGAACGTAAAGACGGACGAAATGATGCTAAACGTTGTGTTCGGTACGTTGCCGATTCTACCATGTCACCGCATTAAGCCAATGATCATAATAACGATCTCTAAAATTAGCCCATAAGCTACAAAGCAGGCCGATGTGGTGCAGTTCATTTAGTTAGACTACACTATATTATTGCTCATTTATTTTATCAACACTAAATTAAGGAATGACTAAGTGGAGCCTGCTCGGGATTTTTCACTTATTTTTGTAATTAGATTTCTTACTTTGATAAAAGGACACACATTTAGTTCTGGTGTTGTTGACTGTGGTGAGGGGTGTTGTGTTGTTGGTCAAGATGACTTTGTTTATTGTAAGCTTGAATGAAGTGTTGGTGTTCTAATATTTTACTTTGGTAGTGGTGTTTGTGGTCAAGATAGTGCTTTAGTGTTTTGGTAAAGTATCGTTAAGTCGTTCACAACCCTCTGTCAGTTGTATTAGCCATTGTGCCGTTGAAAACAAGTTAGTGTTATTAATTGTTAGTCTTGTAACGCTGATAGATGTAGTTTTACTTCATTAGGACTGCTATTTGCTGATGTTTGTGCTGTGAGTATTGGAGATAACAGTAGTGGTCGTAGTATCTCTAGCAGTAGCAGTAGTGATATAGATCGTGATGTTGATGGTTCAGGTGGTGGTGGTGGTGGTGGTGGTGGTCGTCGTCGTCGTCGTTGTGGTGCTTCATGTATAACACTGGAGGAGGTGGTAGAAGTGGTTGAAGTGACAACGCTGCTGCTATTCTTTCAGATGATGGTGGTGATGGTGGTAGTAGTGATTTTGGTGGCATAAGCTATTACATGTGTCTGGGGATGTAATGGGAAATATGATATTATTCGTGGTATTGGTTACAATGATGTTGACTCTACATTACGTATTGGCCGCAGACATCGTGGTATTAGTCTTAGTAGTATAACTAAAAGAAGTTCTGGATTTGGTGGCCATAATAATGCTGATAGTATAGAGGCTTACTGCTAGTGTTGTTAGCGGTGGTGTTGTAGACCAGGTGAAAGTGTTAGCGTTGAAAATAAAGCTAAATTTAAAAATAAACTAAATAAAATAATAGAAAACACTAGAAGAAAAAGCAACACAATACAGAAAAAAATGCAGAAATATTTTCGGCGAGCGGCTCGGTAGCGCCACCTGTCATTGAACGATGACTGGAATATCATAAGAGAGACCTGTACCTTGTGTCAGTTGCAGGATCAGGCTTTCCAGTCTCTTTTGCTGAAGAGGAGATAACCACTCCGAAATGCATTCGTCCAAGTCTGGTTAGGGAATACTGAGAACTGACTCAGTGTATTTACACCTATTTGTCTGCAGCAAGAAATGTTCTCCATTATAAAATACAGGGAATGGCTTTCTAGAGGGTGCGAATATGCTTCGAGCTCAATGGAACCGCTTACAAGTTTGTATTTCTACACATCAATACATAGCGCTGACACCCCTATTATAAGTAACGGTTAAATTCCAACGTTTACAATCGGATGAGCCTATGTATGTGTGTGTTGTATGTATGGATGTGTATACATGTGGATGTGTGGATATATATATATATATATATATATATATATATATATATATATATATATATATATATATATATATATATATATATATATATATATATACATATATATATATATATATATATATATATATTCGCCATGATATATTTTTTCTCTCCTTGTTTCTCTCCTTGTTTCTTTCTGTGTTCCTTTCTGTTGAAGAGCGTAGGCTCGAAACGTTAAAGACTTTCTCTATTCTCGAGCGTTATACTAATACATCCATTTGTTGTTTACACCACCTGTCTTCGTTTGTTGTTTTTTTCGTGAATTCTCCAATATATATATATAAATGGAGTTAAACGCAGGTGTTATTCAAATATTTGAAAGATTTGAATAACAACTGCGTTTAACTCTATTTATTTATCTACATTATTCAAAAATATTTCACCTAAACCTAGAGTTTCTACCTTTATAAGTAGGCTGTCACATCCTTGGTACTTGTGTGAATTTTTGCTACCCTGGTAACTATTTACTTTTTTTTTTCGTGTTACTTGTAAACACACATACATTTGTGTGTGTGTGTGTGTGTGTGTGTGTGTGTGTGTGTGTGTGTGTGTGTGTGTGTGTGTGTGTGTGTGTGTGTGTGTGTAAGTGTGTGTGTAAGTGTGTGCGCGAACGTGTTTATTACTTCATGCTATAATTCCCTCCAAGAAACTCGGTTTTATTTGCCTGAATGTAAATCAGACGTGTTCAGGTGCAAAGTGGCGAAAATTTCTTATTTTGCTTGCAATATTAATTTGTCTTACTTTTTATATTTCAAAATAGAAAAAAAAAACGACTTTAAAATATTTTGTTAAAATATAGGAAAAACTCCTCGTTCGATAGAAAAATATTGATATGACACCTTGCTGCTGAAAGGAAGGAAGCATGCCGAGTTATATATTAATAAATTATATATATCATACACACACATACACACACATGTATGTAGGTATGTGTGTATATATACACTGATCTATAAATACTGATGAATGCATACAAGCATGTATGCATATATGCATAATGTATGTATGCATGCATGCATGTATGTATGTATATATGTATACGTATATATGTATGTATGTATGTATGTATGCTTGTATGTATGTATGTTTGTATGGATGCATTTATGTTCGTATATATGCATTCGTTAAGCAATTCGAGCAAATATAACTTGGAGGGCCATCCTGGATCTCGCAGTCTCACACCGTTTTCATATCTTCAGTCTCTTCCTACTTTACTTGAAATTGAAATATTTCCCCAGTGTCGGGGGACATAAAAATTTGTTTCAGACCACGAAAATCTGAGTAGCCCCAAAGGTATGATTAATAGAATCGTTTAATGACTATCTATCTATCTATCTATCTATAATATATATATATATATATATATTATAAAAATGAAAAAAGATCACATTAAGTACAGGACATCACCAACGAGCGAAAAATACGTAACCACAAAACGAGAGACAAGTTCGAGACAAAATACCAAAAGAAGCCTAACTCCTCCTCAGTTGTCAGTCCACTCTGGTGTCGTTTGTTCGTTCGATGCCCTAACTCTCCAAAAATTTTATATTTTTAAACTTTCTGGATGCTGCTGTCTTATGAAGTTTTCCTGTCTTGTCGTTAAAAGCATGAAACAGATAGTAATAAATATCAACAACAGTGTATTTTAATATACGAGGTACCTTTGTCCTGAGTTCAGATCATTGAACAAAAATACAATGTGTTCATTAGAAAGCGGCTAGGCCTACCTCGGATATTGAACAGTTCAGCTCTTCATCGTAAAAGAGGCTCGTTGCAGTTACCACTGGCGTCGATAGTCAAAATATATAATCACGGAAAGGTACGAACGGTGGTGATGGTGCTGAGAGAGTCGAAGGACATGGAAATCAGGCGTAATCCACTAGATGTGAAAACAGCCAGGAAGTGGAAAGTAGAAGCAGAGACTGATAACACCCAGTCTTCTCTTACCGAGATATGGTGGGCGCAACGCAAATTCATCGGAAGAGACTTGGTTTTGGCGCAGATCGGTTCAGACCGTTTGCGAGTATGATGCGGAGCGAACGCAGATCTGTTGTTAGCAACAGCGTCCAAACAAGAGAAGGCGAGAGAAAAGAGCTTCATTTGATCCGATGCAGTCAACAAGGACAGATGACGAGATGGGAGGAACATGTTATTGAGAGGAAAATAAGTTGGGATGAAATATGGAGGTGGACCACATCTCGGCTAAGTTTTCTGATTTGTTCATCCTATGATGTTTTCCCATCACCTGCAAATCTAGTAAAATGGAACGTCTCAGAGAATGACATATGCAAATGCGGAAAGGTCAAAACACTGAAACATATTCTTTTCAGCTGTTCACTAGCATTGAACAGGTATACATGGAGATACAACCTGGTCCTTAAGGTTATCTTCAATGCTATAAAGAACCAAATTGATCTCAACAACAGTAAAAAAAATAAATAAATAAACGTTGAAAGTACTAACTAGAGATTTCATTAACTTCGTGCGCTCAGGACAGCGGATCTGTTTCAAGAACAACAAACGTCCTGTGTGCGATGAAAAGTGGAACGGCTATTGGGAAGTGACTGCAGATTTACCAGGGTGCTAGGGACTCTTTCCCATCCCAGTTACGGGAAAAAACCGATATTTTAATGTGGTGTGAAAGAAAATTGTGGATCTAGTCGAGTTAACGGTTCCTCATGAAGATAACATGGACGCCACTCGGGCTCAAAAGACTTACCGTTATGTAAACCTCCTAGAGGAATGTGAAGAAGCAGGCTGGAAAGCGGAGTATTTTCCAACCGAAGTTGGATGTAGAGAGTTTGTTGGACACAGTGTGAGACGACTGTTGTTATAGTTAGGCCTAATTCCTCGTAAAGTAAATACCACCATGACCGATATCCAAACTACAGTGAAAAAGGCTAGCCACTGGATTTGGTGAAAGAGAGACGATGTGCGATGGCTAGAAGAATATTGAGTTTTATTTGATAACCAGTTGAGTTAGCAAGGGAGGGGTCATATCAGTCAGGAGGGCCGCTGTGCATTGGATGCCGTCGAGAGGTAAGCCTCGAAACAACGCACATTCTCTCCTGATGATCCCATACACTTACTGGTTTCCGGTAGCACGTGTATGGGCATGTTGTTTGCAAAACATGTTGATCGGTGTATGTATATATGTGCGCACATGAATGCATATGTATATATATAGTTGCCTAAATATGGATATGTATATACGCGTATGTACGGAAATGTATGTGTATGTATGTATATGTAAGTGCTTATATGTGTATATAAACGCATCTATAAATGGGTTTGTTTGTGAGAGAGTATGTGTGAGTATCTTTGTGGGTATGTGTGTATGTATCCGGCAACTGAATACTAAAGGTCAGCTTTAGAAATTGGCACTAGCAGCCAACCATGAAGAACAGACCAGAGATACAGCCAAATAGAAGAACATTTAAATGCCAGCCAGTGCATTCGACTACTATTCATATTAGCCCAACAAACGCGGTCTCGCGGCACGCACCATATGTATGCGAGCTGCTAGTAAATTTAAACCACGACAAACAGAGAAGATGGCCTTGAAATAGATTTTAAACTAACGGAGAAGGCACTCGTATATCGTCTGAAGAAACACAACTAGATCTCATTATGCAAACAAACAGTTACATAATCTAGTATCTGTATTCCTGGAGAACTACATTGCGTCGAAACAATTGTAGTGAATAATAAATAAATGTCCTACCGTACTCCTTCCTGACTCCAATTTCTTCAATTTTAAATTTTATATTCACACACGACGAATGCCCAAATTTAAACTTGGAAGTATATAATAATACTATATATGTATGTATGTGTGCATATATATCTATGTGTCGGTCTATGTGTTTGCGTTTGTACCTCCACCATCGCTAGACAACCGGTGTTGGTGTGTCTGCGTCCCCGTAACCTAGCGGCTCGGCAACCTCTAATCGAAAGTATATATATATTATTTTATTCTTTCTTTTATTCTTGTATGCGTTTCAGCCCTTCGGTTGCGGCCATGCTAGAGTACCGCTGATGTATTTCACCGTTTCAATAGCCAATCTTATGTGATTGGCTTTTGGTTAAGGAGGGCGTTCGTTACTGTTGCCCTCTTTTGAATTTCTTGCCTTGATATAGGTTCATTTGGGACCTTGAACAGCAGGAGGTCAAGTTATTTCTTGAAAAATCTACCCCTACTCCATGAAGATCCCTCAGATGTTTTGCCAATGCGTTAAATAGCTGAGAGCCCTTGGAACCCAAGTTATTACAGTACATGGTTCCTACTCTAGACGCGATAGCAGGGACATTTGGAACAGAGCAGTGATGTGCAGTTCGCGGGCTGGTATAGCTCTCAAAACCAAAGTTTGGTGCCAGCCCCTCCAAGATCTTCCATATGCATATCACTGTATACTTCTCTCGTTTTCGCTCCACTAGTAGCTCAGCTGTACCATTGATACAATCTTCCTGGCGCAGCATCACTGAACTGTCTCAAGTTCTGCTATTAATTTGACACTGTAGCGTGACCACAGTTGAGAGAAGTAGTCGAGACGGCTGAGTACAAAGGTCCTCTAAAGAACCAGCATGGTTTTCTGATCCTCTGTTCTGAAGGTTCTCACATTCCATCCGGCCATTCGCCTACACTTTGCCACCATCTTCGCGATATGTACCTGAAACGAGGCATCGTTATTCATATCAATCCTCAGCCCGCGTACTGTACGTGACTCTGGGATTGCCACTCATTTTGATCCAAGGTATCATTGTTACATCATGTGAGCACCAATTAGCTAGGAACGGAGGGCTTAGAATCTGCCTGCATTAGATTCTATGTTGTTTTCTTCAGCCCGTTTATATATGGCATCTCAGTCTTTCTATAGAATGTTACCATTAGAAAGTTCCTTGGTTGCTTATTTTGCTTTTGTATCGTTGGCATAGCTAGTAAGTGTGGCTGGCTGTATAAGTTTACCTCTACAGATTTTCTTTACGGTTCAGAGCCAAATAATTTGTTTATAGTGATCATCATAGCAGATCTGATATTTTCCTATAGAACAGAGACGAGTCGTGTTCTGTGACGCACTTGCTCAGCCCAATAAATGTCTTGTCCAAAGGTAAGACAAATAAAACTATCTACATTGCACTAATGCGACAGTTACAATTCTCCTAAACGAGTTGTACTTCTCTTTTGTACCTGCTGTTGTTGTTGTTGTTGTTGTTGTTGTTGTTGTTGTTGTCGCCGTCGTCGTTGTTGCTGGTGTTGCTGTTGTTGTAGATGGTAATGATGATGATGATGATGACCCTTTCTACTAAAGGCACAAGGTCTGGGATTTGGCGGGAGAGGACTAGTCGATCACATCGACCGCAATACTTGATAATAAAGATAATAAAGATAATAATAACAACTACAAGAAGAAGAAGAAGAAGAAGAAGAAGAAGAAGAAGAAGAAGAAGAAGAAGAAGAAGAAGAAGAAGAAGAAGAAGAAGAAGAAGAAGAAGAAGAAGAAACTTGTCTCTTGAGGTCTCTGGGTAAGATTTGGTGCCAATTTGTACAAATACAAAGCAAAAGTCAAATATAATAATAATAATAATTATTATTATTATTATTATTATTAATATTATTATAACAATAATAATAATAACAATAATAATAATAATAATAATAATAATAATAATAATAATGATGATGATGATGATGATGATGATGATGATGATGATGATGATGATAATGATGATGATCCTTTCCATTATTATTTTAACGAAACAAAAACATAAATATAAAACTTAAAAATATCAACATCATCATCATTATCAGTAGTAGTAGTAGTGGTGGTGGTGGTGGTGGTGGTGGTGGTTGTTATAGTTGTATTAGTAGTAACTGGAGTAGTGAGAGCAGTAGATGTGGAGACACAAAAGTATTTTTGTTTATAGTTGTTGTATGTGTTAGATGCGTGTACATTTTATTTTATTTTATTTTACTTTATTTTATTCTATTTTATCTTATTTTATTTTATTTTGCTATTTTGGTATAAATTGAATATTCCTGTGAGACTCTGATGTACTTTTTCACATTGACCAAGACACGTTTAATATGCAATAATTTATGCCCGCTGGTCTGCGATTTCACGAACTAAACCGAAGACCATTTAAGCGTTTTGGGCCAAACCTCTTGTGTTTTAGTTATGTCTTCCAGCTCTATAGTTTTGAAACGTTCCACATGATGTCTTCATAACTGCCATTTACACGCTTGCTTTTTACATGCAAGACGTATTCTACAGATTTCTTTCACCCAGAGGCAGCCACGTATGCGTTTGCGTATACACAAGAATTTCTGTGCGTATGTATGTGTATATATGTTTATGTATGTATATGTATGTATTTATATGTTTTCACTGTGTGTATTATTTGAGTGTAGACATGTTTAAGTATCTATTGCTGCTTCAATGTGTTTATGTTAGGAGTACGTGATTACTTTGGCATAAATTTTTGTCTTTTGCAGGGAATGGTACGACACTTTACGTGCCTTTCATTATTTGCATTTCGTTATGTATCTTTGCGTGCGTATGTGCATGCGTGTATGTGTGTGTGTGTGGTGTATGTTTGTGTGTGTGTGTGGTGTATGTTTGTGTGTGTGTGTGGTGTATGTTTGTGTGTGTATGTGGTGTATGTTTGTGTGTGTGTGTGTGGTGTATGTTTGTGTGTGTGTGGTGTATGTTTGTGTGTGTGTGTGGTGTATGTTTGTGTATGTGTGTGGTGTATGTTTGTGTGTGTGTGGTGTATGTTTGTGTGTGTGTGTGGTGTATGTTTGTGTGTGTGTGTGGTGTATGTTTGTGTGTGTGTGTGGTGTATGTTTGTGTGTGTGTGTGTGTGTGGTGTATGTTTGTGTGTGTGTGGTGTATGTTTGTGTGTGTGTGTGTGTGAGCATGTACATACGTGAGTGCGTACGGGCATGTGTGATTTTATTAAGTCCTAATTTTGTATGTCCATCAATATATATTACACGCATTCACACACACATATGCATATATGTGTGTGTTTGTATGTATATTTGTATACAAGCACACACACATATATATATATATGTGTGTGTATGTATGTTTGTATACACAGATACACATAAGTATTAACTAACAGCTGAAAGGCTATGCAGCAGCAGAATTAGAGCGTAAAGGGCTTAGTTATGTGCAGTAAGAAGTTATATTGCTACCTGAGGTACCGACAGAAAAAAAAAAAAAAAAAGAGAGAACCTTGTCGCGTTTTTCAGTCAGTTCTCGCTGACAGAAGCCAAAATGGTGGACGTTGTACTATTTTCATTTGGGCAGCACAAATCTCGTGTCTACAACATATCTGAATTCCGTCTCGGTGAGACTTAGAAGTGGCAGAAGCAGAAATGATTTTCTAAGCAGCAAATGTAATCGATCACGAAGCATGAAGGTGACTGCATCTTCTTTCTTTTGTTGTTGTTTTTAGAATAAATGCATACACTGTGCAGTACACGCAAAATGATGTGTGTGGGATACTTGCAGAAACCACTTTAGGCAAAAATCAGTAAAACACACGATCCGTATACATCACGCACACATATACTCATGGACACAAACATTCGTACGCCCATACATATATGCATTGTGCACTCTCACGTATATGAATACACGCATGGGCATACGAGAGATGTGTATGTGCGTGTGTCTCTGTACGTGTGTGTGTCCGTTATATTCACATGTACGAATGACTATATGCGTGCGTGATATATGCACAAATAATATTAATTTGCTTTGCAGAATATTTAGCTTAAATATTTTCTGCGTGTCTCCCACACGGATATTTCCGTGTGCGTGGAAGTGTATGTTTGTGTATACAGAAAAGACAATATCGATCCTTTCATTCTGGCAGAGCATTTGCTACTCCCGGTATTATTCCCTGATCACCAGATAAACAGAATTCCGTTTACGGCGATGAAAATTGTTTCAGAATTTGAAGATATTTCTTAAAGGCGCATGCGTAGCGGTATGGTGAAGAAGATTGCATCTCAATCATGCAGTCTTGGGTTCAACACCAAATCCACTCACAAGGCCGACCAAAGACTTGTGAGTGGATCTTGCGGACCGAAACTGAAAGAAGCCCATTGTGTGTGTATAAATATATAAACTTACATACATACATGTATATATATATATATATATATATATATATATATATATATATATATATATATATATATATATATATATATATATATATATATATATATATATGTATGAATACATATGCATGCATATATGTATGTATACATGTAATACATATACATGCATGTAATACATATAGATGCATGTATATATGTATGCATACATATACATTTATATATATATGAATATATATATAAATGTATGTATACATATAAATGTAAATATCTATGTATATATAAATATATGTATATATATATATATATATATATATATATATATATATATATATATATATATATATATATGTAAACATATATGTGAGTGTATTTTTGCTTGTCCCAACAAACATTCGTCAACCTGTGTTGGTTTGTTTACATTCCCATAAATTGGCACTTCAACAAAAGTGACCGATAGAATAAGTACCAGGCATAAAAACAAACGCTGTGGGCGATTTGTTCGAACAAAACCTTCAAAGCGGTGCCCCAGCATGGCCGTATCCGAAGACTGAAACAAGCAAAGGAAAGAAATACATTGTCCATGTTTCACAGTAGTACATATGTGAATGTACATTTCCTATCAACAAAGACCATTAAAAGAGGTACAAAAATAACCGTTTTGTAGAAGTGGTATAAAATTAACCATTTTATCGTCTATTGAGCAATGACAGTTCAAATTATAACTCCATCTCATGCCAAAAGTGTGTTTAAATGTGGCTGCCTTCAATAGGCGTAGGAGTGGCTGTGTGGTAAATAGCTTGCTTATCAACCACATGGATCCGAGTTCAGTTCCAATACGTGGCACCTTGGGCAAGTTTCTTCTACTATAGCCTCGGGCCGACCAAAGCCTTGTGAGTGGATTTGGTAGACGGAAACTGAAAGAAGCCTGTCGTATATATGTATATATTTATAGGTGTGTGTGTGTGTGTGTGTGTGTGTGTGTGTGTGTGTGTGTGTGTGTGTGTGTCTGTGTTTGTCTCCCAACATCGCTTGACAACCGATGCTGGTGTGTTTACGTCCCCGTAACTTAGCGGTTCGGCAAAAGAGACCGATAGAATAAGTACTATGCTTAAATAGAATAAGTCCTGGGGTCGATTTGCTCGACTAAAGGCGGTGCTCCAGCATGGCCACAGTCAAATGACTAAAGCAAGTAAAAGAGTAAAGCGTAATAGACCAACGGAAGACTGGGATTCTGTCACGTCATACCAAATTGGAGAAGGGCAAGCAATGGTAGCGAATTTAGTTTTATTTGGGAACTAACGAGTAATGGTACGCGATAATAAGATGAATGTTAAAAAGGTGAAATGTAGAGAAAATAGACTTTAGTATTCTTGCGATGGATGTGGCCAGGTAAGAAAATATAAATCACAACTGACACGCCATTTTAAAATTCACTTCAACGATAACACAAGATATCTAGCAAGGCTTTATAAGTTTTATAGGACAGGACCAAGAGACACAGACACACATGTGTATATATATGTATTTGTATACTTTATTTAAAAGCAGCAGAAATATAACAAAAGCTGTTACTCATAGTTTCACGTTCCCGTTCGTCGGACTCTCCAACGAACGTGAACGTGAAACTCTGAGTAACAGCTTTTGTTATATTTCTGCTGCTTTTAAATAAAGCATATTACTCTACCTCTGGTATTTGAGTACTCTTTTTTCCACGTGCTTACTCCGATGTATTTATTTATATATATACAGTTGAAATTCACAGAATAGCAAGAGACGAAGACAGGTGTATGAACAACAAGCGGGTGTATTAGTTTGACGCTCGGGAAAGTGAGAAAGTCTTTTACGTTTCGAGCCTACGCTTTTCAACAGAAAGAAATAAGAGAAAATAAATAAAGAGAGAATAAAAAACTTGTGGATTTAGCGATCAAGCATGGAGGCTTAGAAAAACAGCCAACAACTGATGAAGGGTCGTTCTTTATGTTGTTTGTTTTGTTTAACATTTGTGTCTTTCGTTGTTCGAAAGAATAGTTCATGTTCCATATACTCGTGCTTCGTATTTTTATTTTGCTGTACATGTTTCGTGACGTCCTGTGCCACAATTGCATATATATATATATATATATATATATATATATATATATATATATATATATATGGGAGAATATACAAATAATAACAACAGACGAGGACAGGTGGTGTAAATAACAAAAGTATATATTAGTATGACGCTCGGGAATACGGAAAGTCTTTGACGTTTCGAGCTACGCTCTTCAACAGAAAGAATACGGAGACAAGGAGAAAAACACGGAGAAAAAAAACCTATAGATATGTATATATGCATATATATATATATATATATATATATATATATATATATATATATATATATATATATATATATATATATATATATATGTATGTATATATATATATATATATATATATATATATATATATATATATATATATATATATATATATACAAACATATATATATATATACATATATATATATATATTAGGTCATCAGGTAAAAAGGAAAAAAGTTTGTTAATGTTTTATAAATAGAAGGGATAGTTTTATTCCTCAAAGTATGCACCCATATTGTCAATACACTTTTGCCATTTCAGCGGTAGCTTGTCCAGCCCGGAACTGTGAAAGCTTGGCAATCTAGAGTCAATAAAATCTTGGAAGGCATGTTTTACAGCATCGTCGGAACTAAAATTTTTTCATATCAAAAAGTTATCCAAATTCTGGAAGAAGTGGTGGTCAGTGGGGGTAAGATCAAGGGAGTATGGTGGATGATGGAGAACTTGTAACTCCAACTCTTGTAGTTTCGCCAATGTCATTTTTGCGATTTGTGATCTGGCGTCGTCTTGCAATAAAATAGGAATAGATATGTTGACTAATCCAGGGTGTTTTTTTTTTTTGTTTCTGTATGTTTCTGCATCATTTGGTCCAGTTGGCTGCAGTATACTTTGGCCGTGATTGACGAGCCAGGTAATGAAATCATAATGGATCACACCTGCACCAGACCATCAAACACACACCATCAGCTTCTTTTGATGAATTTTGCTTTTTGGACTGTGTTTTGGTGGCTCGTCTTTGTCCAGTCATTGTGCCGAACATTTACGGTTGTTGCATTGGATTCATTTCTCATCACATGTTACAATTCGATTAAAAAATGATTCATTTTTGTGACGAAAAGTAGCATAATGCAGGCTTCCAAATATATGATATAATATAATATATTATATCATATATTATGTTATACGGTAATGTTTCGATAAACGAGTTAATTCGTTCCAGGAGAACGCTCGTAAAGCGAAAACTCGTAAACATAAAATGAAACTCATAAAACTCGTAAACTCTAGGTCTCGTAAAGCGGGTCCTCGTGAAGTGAGGTATTACTGAATATAATGTTATTCCATGTGTTCATGTCTATCATAAATTGTTGTTGCTAATGTTCGATTATGGTCAGCCATAATCGAATACAGCTGGAAACAGATGTTTAGACTATGACCAATTAATCCATTCGTGTTTAGTTTGTGATACACTGTATCATAGATTATATTATCCAAAGTACTTTTCTTTTACAAAAAAACCCAGAGTATTTATAAGGAAGATTTTTATAAAATAAAACCTAGCACCGCCTCCATACAAAAGTTTGGCACTAAGCGACAAAATATAGTTCTATCTGTTAATATCTACATTTCAGACAGGCATACGTAACAACCGTATTTGGATTCGGTGAAAGAGTCTACATAATAGTCAGCCCACATGCTGGAAATAGCAGTCAAATTTCTGTGAACTTACATTCTACAGCCGTAGAAGGGGATCGTGCTGTTGCGTGTAATATGCGGCAAGACAAAAGATGAGATGGCCACAGCCGGAATGGCCTTCATTATTACTCTGCTCGAAGAGAGTTGGTTTGGTACTAAACAGCAACTAAGACGATGACCACGGCGACGAGAATAAGAACAAGAACAGCAGCAGGAACAACAACGATAACTACTACGACTATTAGTACTACTACTACTACTACAACTACTACAACTACTACTACTACTAATACTACTACTACTACACCAACAAAAACAACTACTATTACTACAACAACAACCATGTCTGCTCTAATTTTTTCCTATAGTTACCCCCTGAGTTACATCTGCGGTTAAAGACAATTGGAATTGACCAACTTCTTGATGTTCCTTTATAGAAACTCCACTGAAGGACACATTTGATTTTCGCTTCGTTATTTATCGTATACCTTTGGCGGTTTTCTGTTTAAAGAATTAATTACACATATCAACTAAAATTAAAGATTCCTGACCTTATGCAATTAATTCCAGGTCTTTTAACCATGTCTCAGACAACCTCCCGGCGTTCTTGTTGGCTGACCACAGTTTAATGGTTAACCGCAATGCACGATCAAGCAGAAAAACCCCCACCGATCACTCCCCTTCCATCATGGCACTTAAGATATTTCTTTCACAGCTTATTGTGTTGCTAATGAATTCTCTTTGTTTTCAGACCCAAAGAGATTTTAGAGAAGTTGACAGAATTGTTCATCTTTAGTTATTATTTAGCTTTCTAATGCTTTGAGAATCGTTTGCAGCTATCGTTCGTATTCATTATGTTTTCGCCAATTGTACACTCGAGATTTCATTATCTAGAGGGGCAATTATAGAGGATCTTACAACACTTGATGAAACAATGCCGTAGAGAAACTCGAGTGGCGAATTAGTCATGTAATAGAAATTCGAATGTTGTTGGCATATTTTATGTAAAGCTTCCTAATGGTAATACTTACGCATATATACGCATACTATAAGTACATCTATTCATACATACATATACGCACCCATATGCAAACGTGCATGTATATTTACATATATATGCATACATGTGTTTGCGCAAATGTATACATAGTTATTAATATTATATATATGTGTGTGTAAAAAGCTGGTCTTGTGCCAAAATTTGAAATCTGTATTATATATATAAATTATATATACACAAATGTGGGTTTTTATGTCAAGTTATATGTAAAAACAATTTCCTATTGAATACATTTCAGTAGGGAACATATTAATTTTCGCAAATAAAAAAATGACGTTCGTCAGTGACTTCGAAACTTCGGTTAGCTAGCCATCATCAGACTGAACACACACACGCAAGCATACACAAGCAGCTACACACACACACACACACACACACACACACACACACATACACACACACACACACACACACACACACACACAGATATATACATGTATGGAATCTGTGGCTATATGGTAATAAATTTGCTCCCAAACCACATGATTCCGAGTGCAATCCTGATGCGAGTCACATTAGGCAAGCATATACTACTATAGACCCGGGCCAGCCAATGCCCATCTGTGTGACTTTGATAGACGAGAATGGAAAAAAGCCCTTCGTGTGTATGTAAATATGTGTATATATATATATATATATATATATATATATATTTATTTATTTATTTATGTGTTTCAGCCAAGTGGCTGCGGTCATGCTGGTCCCTAATATATAATATTAGGGACAAAATCCAAAATTACAGGTAAAAAACTCAATTAAAATCAATTTATAAAAAATTAATATTAAATTGAGCCTTATAGATAAAGTATATATAAAATATATAGTTTTAGGGAAAATAACCAATTTTCAAGAACTCATCGATGAAAATCCACTATCACATATAGAAAAATTAATAATTAAAAGCACAATAAATGAGTATAATATAAAGTAAAGTAAATATCATAAGATAAATATAATAAAAAGATTACACGTGTTTCATAACCAATTTTCAAATAGAAAATAAATTTAAATCGATTAAAATCAATTGAAATTATCGAAAATAAATTCTATTCAAAAAATATAGCTACTCTTCAGATCGTAAGTAGAACAATAATTAGATATATATCTCAACCAACAATAAGTACCAAATGAATTAATATGAAATACTTATTATATAAAGATAGAAAAATTATTTAAAAAATATCATAATATCAAAATAATAACCATTCAATAATCATCCCGTCATCCATTATAATAACATGTATATTATATACAAAAAAACATCTTACATAAATTATCATTGTTTTAAATTATCATTGTTTTAAATACAAGTTGAACGTGTGTGTGTATATATATGTATATGTGTGTGTGTATATATATATATATATATATATATATATATATATATATATATATATATACATATATATATATATATATATGTATGTATATATATATATATATATATATATATATATATATATATATATATATATATATATATATATATATATATATACATATATATATATATATACATATATATATATATATATATATGTACATATATATATATATATACATATATATATATATATATATATGTACATATATATATATATATATATATATATATATATATATATATATATATATATATATATACACTTCCTCCCTCCACTACCCTCTCTGCTCTCGTGTGACCTGTGGTCAGCTTTCTTTTCACTCCAGCCGCTGTGAAGGCAAGACGAACTACTAGCGTTCTACCTCAGATTCGCGTTTGGCCGTATGGCTTTTGAATGTTGTTTTCACTGTCCAATTTTTCCTGTCTTGGTTTGTGTTTGCCACCTTGGAATCCTCTGTGTAGTGGGTTGATCCACTACTCAGGAAGAGACTATTCTTGAGTACGTTCTGTCTTATCTTCGAAACGTCAAGTTAGAATAGAGACAGCTGATGAAGGAATATTCCAAGTGGCTTTCCGTTTTCCTATGTGTTCGTTCCGTTGTCTGTAGTTCATTGTTCAAACGTCCTGTACCCTGATATGCATGTATATACACATGTAAATGTAAGTATGTACATATATGTGTGTATACATGTATATATATTCTTTGTATTATTATATATATATATATATATATATATATATATATATATATACACACACAAACATATATACACATACATATATATACACATACA
>NC_142932.1:84264514-84277014 GCF_046866305.1 Octopus bimaculoides
CGCGTGAATAAAGAAACTAGGCTGAGAGATACACGTATATGCATATGAATATGTATAGAGAATGGGGGAGTATGATAGATATATTTCAATATAGACATATCGCATTCATTCTTACATGTATAGATAACCAACACACACTCACAAACAGCTATTGCCACTGTAATAGATTTAGCTACATAGATAACAACCTTCCCTATAAAAGGCAATTTTAGTTAGATGAGTTTTTTTTTTCCTTCTCATCATGTTTCAAGATAGTTGAAAAAGAAAGCAGGGACTGAGCTGAGCTAGGCACCTTACATGTTTTTCAGCCAAACAATAAAGACTGGGTTCTACCTAATCCGCTTGCTTTGCTCCCTCCCTTCAAAATTGCTGGCCTTGTGCCAAGACTAGACTAAATTATTTTATGATAAAGAGAAAAGGACTAGCTTAATGAGCTGTTCGACGAAAATCTTTACTACGAGGTGTTTACGTACACGTATCCTGGAAATATATGTTGGCACTCCGTCGATTACGACGACGAGGGTTCCAGTTGATCCGATCAACGGAACAGCCTGCTCGTGAAATTAACGTGCCAGTGGCTGAGCACTCCACAGACACGTGTCCCCTTAATGTAGTTCTCGGGGGAGATTCAGCGTGACACAGTGTGACAAGGCTGGTCCTTTGAAATACAGGCGCAACAGAAACAGGAAGTAAGAGTGAGAGAAAGTTGTGGTGAAAGAGTACAGCAGGGTTCACCACCATCCCCTGTCGGAGCCTCGTGGAGCTTTAGGTGTTTTCTCTCAATAAACACTCACAACGCCCGGTCTGGGAATCGAAACCGCGATCCTACGACTGCGAGTCCGCTGCTCTAACCACTGGGCCATTGTGCTTCCACCCTGGAAATATATAAATATATATCACACACAATAAGCATTGACCTGTGCAGGTACATTCGTTTTTCTGATCGCATCACAACATTTCTTTTCCTCTAAAATTATGATACATGGAAGTAAATGTTTTACAAAACAACGAACGTATTGTAATTTATGTTGCACGTGTGTATGTGTGTTTGTGTGTGTATGTGTTTGTGTATGTGTTTGAGTGTATATGCGTGGGTGTGCGTGTGTGCATGTGTGTGTGAATGATGTTTTAAAGATGAGTTTTAGCTTCATTTATTTTACGCATCTCTAGTATTGCAGTTATTGTTGTCGCGCTTCTTGCTAATAACATGAGTATCGTTACTTTGACACTGTTGTCGTTGCAAAGGTTGGCGCATGTATCAAACAATGAAGAAAAAGGAACATTTAGTATTTTATACTGGCGATATTTGTATACGATATTTCAATTAGAGGTCGAATCCCGCAAGATTTACATTGCCTTTGATCCTCTCGAAACCGATAAAATACAGAACAAGTCAAGTAAGCCTGTTGATCTTAACCTGACTCGAGTAGAATATTATGTTTGTGATAACGATACTCCATCTCACCGACCGTTACCCCTCTGGTCAACTCGTGAAATATTTGACTGCGTGGACAGTTAGTAATGTTTTCAACTTTAATCTCTTACTTCTTTCAGTCATTCGACTGCAGCCATGCTTGGCGCAAGCTACAAGGATTTAGTCGAACCAATTTTTAAAGTATGATACTTATTCTATCGGTTTTTTTTTTTGCTGAACCTGTAAGTTATGGTATCGTAAACAAACCAATACCAGTTGTCAAGCGGTGGAGGGAACACATACACATACTCTCTATTTTACAAACTCGCAGACATGCATATAGTACACATGTATGAGTGTATGTATGTGTATATATATATATATATAAATACAAATAATATGTGAGTATATGCATATATACGTGCATTTGTCTACATACCTACATCTACATGTATATATAGATGCATATGTGGGTACAGGACGTTGCCAAAAAAATATGGACAAAATGATAAACAGAGTACAGAAAAACACACAGGCCACATAGAGAACATTTCCTTCATCAGCTGCCATATATATATACATATATGTATGTATGTATGTATACACTCACACACAGATATATATAAGCATATATATCTATTATATATATATATACATGTGTGTTTGTGTGTAAGTATGTGTGCATGTGAAGAACTTCCACACATTTTCCGCCTACTAAATTCACATGCAAGACATTCCAGTGCAGTAGTAGAAGACACTTCCCGCTAGGTACCTCACAATGAGACTGAACTCGAAACCGCGTGGTTGCAAAGCGAATTTTTCAACATTAAATTTGCCCTGATAAGACCCATTCCTTTCATGGAAAGATCACTTATGGTCGATTGGCGTCCTGTCCAGGTATGTAAATGACTATCTCCCACTTAAAGCCATATATAGGGAAGATACAACCTGGTTCATGATGAGACAGAATGCATTTACCAGTGGCAAGAATAAAAGTGAAAATGCTAATCTTCCGGTGAAATGTTTCCGTGATGAAGTTTCGATTTCCAGATCGAGTAATTTCACCCTAAAGACGTCGCTAATACTCTTATGAAAATAAAAGATAGTCACAACTTAGCAATTTGCTCTTCCCCTAAATTACAGAGACTTTATGTCTAGTCAATAAGAAACTAATATTTTCATTAATGGGGTGGGGGTGAAGAAACCGGTTCGTTTCCTTTTACAGGATTTCTCGATCGTCTATGTTTTTGTTGTTGCTCTTGTTGTTACTGCTGCCGTTGATGTTATTGGTTTCAGAGGGAGAGAGCGGTGTCTTGTAACAACATCTGATATATGTCAGAATGGCACGAACAATCAACATTTCTTCCATGTCTCATCCTCTAGATGACCAGTTCGGTCCCATTGCACGCCACTTCCGACGATCGAAATGAATTATATTTGCCTATCCCCTCAGACCAAACATTTTATTTTCCTCTTTTGCTCTTCATTATCCCGACATCCATAGATGCTTTGAGTGTTCCTCTCTACGCCCTTGCCCTGCATTTTACTCCCCTATCCATTTCTTCAGTACCATACCGAACGATCCGAGCCTTCTTGTAAACATGCACTTATGGATATTTATGAACGATATATGTGTATCTGTATATATGTATGTGTATGTGTGTATATACATATATATATATATATATATATATATATATATATATATATATATACATATATATAATGTATATATATATTATATATATATATATATATATATATATATATATATATATATATATATATATATATATATATATATATACATACATATACATTTAGCTAGATAGTCAGACAGACAGACAGACAGACAGACAGACAGACAGACAGATAGATAGATGGATAGATAGATAGATATAGACAGTACGAATTATGTGTGTGTACATTAGATAAATACATACATACATACAAACATATAGATATATATATATATATATATATATATATATATATATGTATGTATATATATATATATATATATATATTATACATACATATATATACATGTATATGTATCTATTTAAAAACGTGTGTGTATATAAAAATATATGTATGCATATGCATATGTATATATGTGTGTGTATATATATATTTATGTGTGTGTGTGTATGAGTGTGTATACACACAGAGGTGGGGAGTAAGACAGATATGTACAAAGACACAATCATACAAACATATATACGCCACATACACACATATGCACGTGTATATACGTGTGTGTATGTACGTGAGCGTGTTTGTGTGTGTGCGTATGTGTGCGAGCGCATATGTAAATATGTCTACTTGTGCACGTGTAGTATATGCACTATACATAATTATACAATCACCAACACACATATATATTCGTGTATTGTTTTTTTTCATCTGCGTGTATATGTACTATATTATATGTTCAAGTTGTCTATGCATTTTCTGTTTATTATTAGCTTTAATATTCTTATTCGGTAACTTCATTCTTACAATCATTTTCAGCCAATCATTCATTAATCCGTTCATTCACTTGTATATCGATTCGTACACTAGCTTATTTATTTATTCATTCATTCATCTTTCCATTCATTCATTTACTGATTCATCCGCTTACTGCTTCGTCTCATATTTGGTTTGTATATAATTCAAATATTTTGTTTCAATTTCCATGACAATTTTACTCGAATGTTTCGACAGCCATTTTGTTTCCCAATATTTCATTATGGGTTTTTGCTTTCTTTTTCCATTTTCCATTTTTATCATTTCCTGTTTCATGGGAACCTGATATTTTTATTCACATTCTAGGACATTTGTCAATCAATGTAATTATGTGCATATACATATACATATATGTGTGTGTGTATATATATATATATATGTGTGTGTGTGTGTGTGTATGTGTATCTATGTATGTATGTATGTATATATGTATGTATGTATATACACATATAAATATTTACCAGATGTAGTAGAGTAACTGAAGTTCCGAGAGCTTTGCGCGTTGATATCTATATATACATCCCTATATACATACGTATGTAGATACGTTCGTAAACAAAGATAAATACATATATATGTTTGTCTTTGTGTACATGCGTGTGTATGTTAGCTCGGATGAGTGTGCATATGTGTGTGTCAGTATGCATATATATATATATATATATATATATATATATATTTATATATATATATATATTTAAACACATATGCACACTCACCCGAGCTAACACACACACACACACACAAACACACACACACACATATATATACATGTAGATATATTATATACGTGAGAGCATATGTGTGTGTGTATGCATGTATGCATGTATGCATGTATCTATGTATGTTTGTATTAGCATTTATATGTATAATTTTCATCATATTTGTTCAAAGATGACAGCACCAACAAATCATACGAATATCTTATATGTTAATTTTTGCAGCCAATTACATACTATGTGTTCTCTGATGGCTAATTGTTACAAACGTACATAAGTTTCATTCATCCTTGTTTGTAATAATTCAGGGTTAAACTGGTATTGTCAATTGTTCTTTTGTGATAGTTTACCGTATCCAAGATGTAAGAGAACGACGCTTTCTAACTGTGAAAAGAGAAGTTAGGGGTTAAGTACGCATGTGCTAGATGTAGAATAGAAGGAGTTTATTCGGACACAAAATGTCAAAAAGGAATTGCTTAACTTTAGACGTTAAATTGAATTTTGATGCTTTTTTGTCTTCTGTTGTGTTCTAGAAAGATAGTGTGTGTACTTTATTTTTATGGAAATTATTATCATTATTTCTATAACGTGTGGAGGCGCAATGGCCCAGTGGTTAGGGCAGCGGACTCGCGGTCGGAGATCGCGGTTTCGATTCCCAGACCGGGCGTTGTGAGTGTTTATTTAGCGAAAACACCTAAAGGTCCACGAGGCTCCGGCAAGGGGTGGTGGCGACCCCTGTTGTACTCTTTCGCCCCAACTTTCTCTCACTCTTTCTTCCTGTTTCTTGAGTAACGCTGCGATGGTCTGGCGTCCCGTCCAGCTGGGGTGGGGGAATAAATACGCCATAGAAACCGAGAAACCGGGCCCATGAGTCTGGCTAGGCTTTGAAAAGGCGAAAAAAAATTTCTATAACATAAGGCGGTGAGCTAGGAGAATTGTTGGCACACCGGGCAAAATTCTAAACAGTAGTTTCTTGACTTCTGAGTTCAATTGCCACCGGATTCGATTTTGCCTTTTGTCCTTCTTGGATTAAATAAGAAAAAAAGGTACCAATTGAACACTAGGGTCGATGAAAATTGACGTATCCTCTCATCCCCCACCCCCAACTTGCTGGCCTTGTGCAAAAATTTGAAACCAGTATTTCTTTGATGTTGTGCAAATTTTGTTAAAGTAATATTAACACAATGCTAATAATCTAATAACTTCATAGTTACATTTAAAATTAAAACAGTGACATACGAACTGGAATTTATAACCTAAAACAGAATAGCTATCGATTATTATGAAAACTGGGTTTTGTTCTTAATCGGTCCGATTTAATGATTATAGCGAAGCAAATTACTTTATTTTTTACGTTCTTTCTGACTTCACATATTTATAATTAGAAGAAACATTATCATTTGTCATCCAAGTTATTCAATAATGAAATTCGTTCATGTATATGTTTTAAAGTTTGTGATTAAAATCCATTTGTATTAAATTTTTAGTTCTTAATTTTATGGTCTGTATTTCGTGATTATTTCAATATATTATTTTTCATGTATTATGTTGTTGTTTATATATGGAATGATAGAAAAATAAATGCAAACATGATCTATTTTTGTATAATGTGTAAGTGAAACGCTTATTATATTTTACAGATTCTGTGCCGATATGGTGACACGATTTCTGAATTTTTATTCATGTATATTTCATTTTCAAATGAAATCGGCATCGTACAGGTTTTGGCTCAATATAAATTAGTGTTTTATTGAACCAATAAAACAACGTGATTGATAATGCTGCATTTTATGGTGTAAAACGTAAGATTATTTTTCAGTTCTCATATGTAGGAAACGTGAAAAGTATCTTTAATTCTGTTCAAATTATGGAAACTGTAAATGTGTTGATTATAGAGAATTTTTAGTCCTAAATGTTGTTTTATGATAAGAATCATGTAGGACATACTTTAAATCCAAATTAAACTTCAAGAGAGTTTGAATTCAGTTTTATTTTCAAGTTTCAAAGGACGTGTGCTCAGTAATTATTTTGAAGTCTTATTGTTTGAAGAAATCATGTAAGCTGCTGTTCAATCTATCGATTTGATTCAAGTGGATAATTTATGGCTACTAGATTATCACACCGATCCAGATTCTATGTCGGTATGAGTATTCATGAATACGCTAAGCAATGATATAAGCTTATATGGTTTGAGAAAAAGACAATTTTTTCAGCTAGAACATGTTTTTAGACTTTGATAGCTGACGAAATGCTGTAACTTTTTAATAATATAAAGGTACTTTTTAATAAAATAACTGGTGCTTATGTATAGATGATTGAATTCTTAACTAGTAATTGTAGTAATTTTATAGTGTAAAAGAATGATTGGCAACGTTGATTTCAAGCACATTTGAATTGTGAACGGAAGAAAAGTAGCATTTTTAACGCCTCAGCCTGAACGGCAAGTATAATCTTTCCACTTTTCCTTCTATCAAGTTCCAAAGAATATGATTCTACATTACTTACATCCATTGAATTTATCCAATTCTCTCATTGAATTATCCTATATAACTAAACAGAGCAGACCATTTTTGCTCAGTGTGACATAGATTCCATCTTTCACCAGTACAATATAAATAAATAATGAGCATTAACATACAATATAAATGAACATTAACATACAACATAAATAAATAATGAGCATTATACATACAGAAAAAGAAATATGGTTGATTAAATCAACCCTACTATTTGACTCTTTTATTTCATCGTCCTGTGAATGGATGAAATGCAAAGTCGATGTTGGTGTGTTTTAAACCTTTAGCATTAAGTATATCTTCATAGTCTACAATTTCTTCAAATCTTCTACCTCAATTGAAAATATAACTAAGGCAGCGAGCGGGATGAATTGTTACCTCATCGGACAAAAATGCTTAGCGGTATTTCTTCCGACTTTATGTTCTGAGTTCAAATTCCGCCGGATTCGACTTTGCCTTTCACCTTTTTCGGGGTCGATAAAATAAGTACCAGCTGAGCACTGAAGTCATTGTAATCAGGTTGTTTCCTCTCCCGGAATTGCTGGCCTGGTGCCAAAATTTGAAACTAGTAATAACAATAACTGTTTCACATTTTAATACAAGGCCAGCAACATGTGAGTACGAGGCAAATTGATTAAATTAACCCCAGTACTTGGATGCTACTTTACGTTATTGACTGCGAAAAGGTAAAGGGTAAAATTGACCTCTGGCAGGTTTGAACTGAGAGCCAGAAGAAATGCTGCTAAGGTTTTTTTCTGTCCCTTGCGCTAGCTGTTCCACTGGCTCACCGCTTGCAAAATAATAACAATAGTTCTTTCTTCTATAGGTATATGGCCCAAATTTTTGGGGATGAGGGCAAATCGATTATATCTACCCCAGTGCTCGACTGGTGCTTATTTTATGGATTCTGAAAGAATGAAAGCAAAGTAGACCTCGGTAAAATTTGAACTAAGAACGTAAAGACGGACAAAATGTTGTTAAGCTTTTAGTCCGGCGTGCTAACTGTTTTACTAGATGGCTGCTTGAATGGTGATAATAATAATGATAGTAGTAGTAGTAGTAGTAGTAGTAGTAGTAGTAGTAGTAGTAGTAGTAGTAGTAGTAGTAGTAGTAAATGCCCTGATGCAGTGCCAGACAGTGGCTCTCATGACTTCTTATCCTGAGTGATTAGAAGTGTTATCATGTACATTGTTTTGTCTTGGTATAAAAGATGGCCTGCAGCAAATATTCTGTTGTATGCACACACACACACACACACACACACACACACACACACACACACACACACACACACACACACACACACACATATATATATATATATATATATATATATATATATATATTTATTTATTTATATTTATATATACGACGAGCCTATTTCAGTTTCCATCTGCCAAATCCATTCACAAGGCTTTGGTCGGCCCGACGTTATAGTAGAAGACACTTCCCCAAGGTGCCACGCAGTGGGACTGAACCCAGTACCATGTGGTTCGTAAGAAAGCTACTTACCACACAGTCATCCTGCGCCTAATAATAATAATGATAATAATAATAATAATAATAATAATAATAATAATAATAATAATAATAATAATAATAATAATAATAAAAAAGAGTTAGAACCAGCGGAGAGCTACAAATACCTAGGGGTAATTGAAGGGGACAATATCAAGCACTCAGTGATGAGGGAAAGGATCAGAAGAGAATGTTATCGCAGGGTGAGAGCAATACTGAAGACAGACCTGAACGCGAGAAACAGGATCGAAGCGATCAATGCTCTAGCCATACCAGTCGTGACTTACAGTTTCAACATCGTTAACTGGTCAATTACTGAAATATGT
Source organism: Octopus bimaculoides (assembly GCF_046866305.1). Taxonomy (NCBI): domain Eukaryota; kingdom Metazoa; phylum Mollusca; class Cephalopoda; order Octopoda; family Octopodidae; genus Octopus; species Octopus bimaculoides. The sequence goes on from NC_142932.1 coordinate 84,273,519, forward strand.
AATGTTGACAGAAAAATACGAAAACTGTTGACAATGCATAGAATGCACCACCCTAAGGCAGATATAGAACGTCTTTATCTGCCAAGAAAAGAGGGAGGTCGAGGACTACTACAGCTGGCATTATCAATGAAGGTAGCCACAATTGGCCTAGACACCTATATGAAAAACTCTGAGGACTGGATGCTAAAACTTGTCTTAAAATATGAAAGCAAGAAAGCATCTTACTCAGTAACAAAACAGGCAAAGGAATATCTAAGTGAATTCCAATTGCAACAAATTCAAGAATTAGACGAACTAGAAACACCTACAGAAAAAGCTAAGCGCTTGAAAACCCGTGCTAAAATTGCTGCCTTAGCTATTATGACTGAAAAATGGCATGGAAAACCTCTCAATGGCAAATACCCAAAGAGAGCGAATAATGCAGATATTGACAAAGCCCTTACCCACCAATGGTTAATGGCCTCTGGATTGAAATCAGAAACAGAGGGGTTTATCATAGCAGCCCAAGATCAATGCCTACCTACAAAGAACTACCAGGCCAACATATTAAAGAACGGCAGCTCCCCATTATGTCGTATATGCCAACAACAAAATGAGACCATCGATCATGTTGTCTCCATGTGCAGTCTGCTTGCGCCTACAGAGTATCTCAACAGGCATGATAGAGCTGCACAATATATTCACTGGGTAATATGCAAAAACCTGGACTTGCCCCATGATAAAAACTGGTGGGAACACAAACCACCCCCAGTACTTGAAAATGATCACATTGCACTCCTCTGGAACTTCACCATTCAAACTGACAGAAAGATAGACGCAAATAGGCCAGACATCATACTGAAAGACTTCAGACAAAAATCATGCCTCCTCATTGATATGACTGTCCCAATTGATATAAACGTATCTGTCAAGACCTACCAAAAACTGAGCAAATATAAAGATCTTGAAATAGAAATTAGCAAAATGTGGAATCTGAAGACGAAAACAATACCTATTGTCATAGGTGCCCTGGGAATGACAGCGAAACGGGCTGATTACTACCTAGCTCAGATACCAGGAAACCCCAAAATGGCTGAAGTCCAAAAGATAGTGCTCATGGGAACTGCCCATATCCTACGTAAAATACTGTCTATGTGATCTCAAATTTTAAAGCAAACAATTTTCTTATGGTTTCTTAAACATTCACTTGAACAAAACTGTACAAATCCAAATATATGGTACCCTAGGCATAACACCTACATGAACTTCTAACTTGTTGTCTCTTGAGGTCTCTGGGTGAGACTTGGATCCAACTTGTACAAATGCAAAACAAAAGTCAAACATAAAATAATAATAATAATAATAATTTCTTTTATTATCCACAGATATTATCCATAGATGAGGAGGACATTACTAGGACGGAATAATTTGTATAGGGGTTTACATAAAGTACAGGGAGAAAGGAATGGAATGAAGTATACATAATGTACAAAGGGATGTGATAATATGAATGATGTAGTCCTCTTGACACAGGAGAAAATTCCAGCTAGGGGCAGTTAAGGAACCCCACAATTTCAGAACTACTCTGTCCACCTAAGGCACGAGCCCTCTCCCATGCTCTCCAATTTACAGCGCATACTGAGAGTAGGGCCATTCACGCTAACCATTCTTGTCACAACCATCCTCTTTTCACAAATTCACTGGGAGATAGCACTTCTCTCACTCCACCCTTACTTTCGTTTCCAAATGGAATTCCAGAAAGTCGACGAGAGCTTGACCGGAGAAAGGTGTCTTTCCTTCAATCATTTCAGCCTCGTTTACCACAACTTTTTTTCGCCACAACCACTAGACAGAGGAACTCCGTCTGCCCCGCCGTGTTAATGGTCATATTTCCTCCTACACGATAACAGCTGTTTGACATAACTCCACAAGTCAGCATGTCTCGAGCACAGCAAGGCCTGTAATTTTGCACATGCATGCATTGCACAGTTTAAAAAACAAACAGGGTAGGGGAGTTTTGAACAGCATTATCCTTAATATACAAAAACTACTGGATGGTCATGGCCCTTAGTAATGTTTACTCGATTAGAGCTGACGTGGGTTTAAAACATTACAAGATGATCATAGATGGAACGTAGCTGATAAAAGCTTTGCCCTATCCGGACTGATTTCTACCAAACAACCACGACACCATCAGAGCAATAACAGCGATTAGTGAGGACGGTTTCCTCGTCAAGTGTACTGCTAGAAATAGGTTCTAAATTAACCTCAAACTATATTTCTTCATCTTAGAAACGAATATATTGGTTAATATGGTCCTGGGTTCCCTGCAGATAAAACGGGACGGTCATGATTGGAATGGATTTGATTATCAGGTTGTTCGACCAGGAATGACATGAGTGTCTATAAGGACAAAAGCAACAAACTATGTGGCCTCTAGTGGTTTTTCTGCCTGCTAAAAATATCAACCGAATCTCTCTCAAATTACACCCGTCATAAATAAAATCTACATATTGGACAATATCTGAATTTTAAAAAAACTGGATGGTCATTTCTGGAACGCCTTTGATAATAAGTAAGCTTCCTTATTTCTAACCTAGAATTAAATAATAACATGTAACCACTGCAATTGTGAAATTGCAGGGCAATAATTATTAATAAGGACAGGAAGTAAAATAAATACTCTCTCGCTCTCTCGCATATTTGAAAATCAATGAATGTCAGAGGAATGACTTCATTTCTTCATTTATGCAGAAAAATGTGTGACGGAATATACATACATATGTGTGTGCGTGTGTGTGTGTGTATGTGTGTGTGTGTGTGTGTGTGTGTGTATGTGTGTGTGTGAACTCATATATATTAATTTATTTCTGACATTTTTCTTGACTTTTATTTTCGTTCTTTTTTTTTTTTTGGTTTGTGGAGAGCAAGATACACATAGCCAGTAGTACAAATGTAGAAATAATTCCAAGACATGAATTACAGGACAAAAGAATTCCTCACCCAACAACGATAAACCATTTATGCTTCTTTTTCCTGATTTTTCCCCTATTTTTTGTGTGTTTTTAACAAAAAAAAATGGTTCAACTCTATTATGCTGGCAACCATGGCAACTGTAACTATAACCAGCAACAACATCAACGACTACAACAACTAACAACTTTACCACCACCACCAACAACAACAACAACAGCAACAATACACTAATACAGACAACACCAACAGCGTGCATACCAGCATGAGAAGGGAATATAGAAATTTGAATGGAACAGAAAACCATGAAATATATAAGAAAGAATATGAAAATGAAAGTGGGGCTGGGAATGTTAGTAGGAAAGGAAGAGGAATCTAGTCAGTGTTTCGATACAGAAACCGACTGAAGTTATCTTGCATTTACTGTAATGTATCTTGCATTTTTTTTTTTCTGGACGCAGACAGCAAATCCCTTGTGGAGTATGAGTCGAGCTGCTGTTGTTGGTGTTTTTACTGTTATTTTTTTTGGGGGGGGGGGGGCTTT
>NC_142932.1:84282014-84287014 GCF_046866305.1 Octopus bimaculoides
CTCCAGTATCGAGATAAAAGATTCTTTCTTCCTTTCTTTCTCCCATTCTGTCTTCATTTTTACTGTCTCTCTTTCTTTTCTCTCTCTCACTCTCTCTCTCTCTCTCTCTCTCTCTCTCCCTTTCTCTTTCTTTCACTTTCTTTCTTGTTCTTCTTCTGTTTCAGCTGATGTCCTCAACTATCCAAGAATATTCTTTATATCAGCCAGCTAGATAACTAACTACATAGAAGCGGGAAAGTGGTGTTGTCAAAATCGTATTTGCCGTTGTAAAGAAAGAAAATACATTATTACCTTGAAATTATAGCTTATGTTTACTCTTGATTTTGAGTGTGTTGCTCTTCTTGTTGCTGTTGGTTCGGCCCGAATTGTTTAAAGTGCTATGTATGTTTTTGCTTGTGCACCCACAAACAAACACACACACAAACAAACACATGCAAAGATTATACACATGTATATACGATGACTTTGATGAATATCCTGATACACGTCCATCAGTTATTCTCTAAGTAGTTGTTTGTGTGTGTGTGCAGATCGGGTGCATATGTGCGTGCGTGTGCACTTGTGCGTTTGAGTCTGTGTGTGTGTGTGTGTGTGTGTGTGTGTGTGTGTGTGTGTGTGTGTGTGTGTGTGTGTGTGTGTGTGTGTGTGTGTGTGTAAAAATAAGCAACAACGATATCCAGAGGTAATGCAGTACAATCGTTTCAAGCAACTCCATTTAATTGAACAATGCAATCATTGCATCAATTTAAATGCAGAGCAATCCTCAGCTGCATAAAGACATAGACTTTAATTAAATTAAAATAGATGGACACATTAGTATAATTCTACCTAAAATCTCCGAAAAGGTAAGGAGATAGACAAAGAACATGCTGCTTTCACGACATACATGCATGCATATAATGCATACCTAAATACATACGTATGTATGCATGTATGTATTTATGTACTTCTCTTATTCCTTTGTGTTGAAGAGCGTAGGTTCGAAACGTAAAAGACATTTTCATTTTTCTCGAGCGTCAAACTAATAACACTTGCTTGTTGTTCATACACCTGTCTTTGTCTTTTGTTTTGGTTTTGTTTTTTTAATAAATTTCAACTATATCTACGTGTCTGTCTGTGTGTAGTTATGCGCGTATATAAATACATCATTTTGTCATATTCGCAATTATGTCATATTCGCAATTATGTCATATTCGCAAATGTATATAATGCATATATAAATACACACATACACATGCATACGCATACATATATGCAAAGTGAATTCGAAGAATATTCTGACTTTTGTTCCGGCATTGTGCTTTCTAAGATCATATTGTGTCCAGGTTCTACTTCGCCGTTTTACATTTAGGGTAACTGAAACACGACTCCAGTATCGAGATAAAAGATTCTTTCTTCCCTTCTTTCTCCCATTCTGTCTTCATTTTTACTGTCTCTCTTTCTTTCTCTCTCTCTCTCTCTCTCTCTCTCTCTCTCTCTCTCTCTCTCTCTCTCTCTCTCTCTCTTTCTCTTTCGCTAAGCGTCAGGCTTAGAATCTTATGTTTGAGACTTCGATTCGCGGACCGGGCTGTGCGTTGTGTTCTTGAGCAAGACATTTTATTTCACCTTGCTCTAGTTCACTCAGCTGTAGAAATGAGTTGTGACATCACTGGTGCCAAGTTGTATCAGCTATTTCCTTTCCCTCGGTGTCGTGGAGAAAGGAGAATGGTATGCATGGACGACTGCTGGTCTTCCATAAATAACCTTGCCCGAACATGTGCCTCGGAGGGCAACTTTCTAAGTGCAATCCCATGGTCATGCATGACTGAAGGGGGTCTTTACCCTTTACTTTACGTACATATATACATACATACATACATACGTAGACACACATGCACATACACAGACACTGGCAGACAGACAGACACACATATGTATGTATGCATATATATATGTAAATATATATATATATGTATATATATACTTATATATATATATATATATATATATATATATATATATATATATATATATATATATATATATATATATATATATATATATATATATATATATACATATATACGACGGGCTTCTTTCAGTTTCCGTCTACCAAATCCACTCACAAGGCTTTGGTCAGCCCGAAGCTATAGTAGAAGACACTTGCCCAAGGTTCCTCGCAGTGGGAATGAACCCGGAACCATGTAGTTGGTAAGCAAGCTACTTACCACATATTATGTATGTATATATATATATATATATATATATATATATATATATATATATATATATATATATGTAGGTATGTATGTATGTATGTATATGTATATTTGTATATATACCAAAATGACAGGAAGCCCATTTTTGCGACTGTGGAACAGTCTAAACCAAAGTTACACTGCTGTTTTTTCCTGTTTTTGAATTCTTCATCTGTTTAGAATTCTTCATCTGTTTAGACTATTTGAAAACTAAATCAAAATATGCTTGAGATTACGTTGCAAAAGTGTGTGTGTGCATGTGCGTGTGCGTGTGCGTGTGCGTGTGCGTGTGCGTGTGCGTGTGCGTGTGCGTGTGTATATATATATATATATATATATACACATATATAGATACGTACACATGCATATATATATATATATATATGCATGTAGAAATATGCACTTACATAGATACATGTTTGTATATGTTAATGCACGTGTGTGTATACGTATGTATATACTTATGTGCATACGTATTAAGAAAGGGAGAAAAGTTTACAAAATGACAGCACAGAAGCCGAAAGGTTCTGACGGCGGCGATATTACAATGTGAATAGATCATTTAGTGAACTCTATAACAAATAAAAGAAAAGAATAAAAATATTTAAATAAGCAACAAATAAAAAATGAAAACAATCGAAACGGAAAACCACAATCATCGACAATTTTAGCGAAATAAAATATCATCTTACAAATCTAAATTATACATCGGATGGAAATCCTGACAAACATTCGCCATTTTAATTTTTCTACGCAACACTAAGAGCATCACCCAATTATCTTTGATTCATCAAATTCAAGGTTAAACAAAATGTTATTCCTTTTAGCGCTGTATTTCGTCGTTTACATTTATTTTATCATGTTATTTTCTAAAAAAAAAAAAATGTTAAATTTCTTCTTTCATTCGCATCCTTGACTTTTCCTTCTCCCCACCTCGATCTATCTATCTATCTATTTATTTATTTGTTTATCAAGTTAGTTAGCTTGCTAGCTGAAAATAAATAAAACATTATTACAGAAATTTGTAAAATATTCTTTGCTAGGTAAATATGTTTCGTCCGGGTATTAATTCCTATTGTATCGCTGGTTAAACTGACATATTCCAGAATTGGATTATAGTGAAAACGTTCTCTTGCTGATCCATTATTACTGTTTTTACTACTACTACTACTACTACTACTACTACTACTACTACTACTACTACTACTACTACTACTACCTTGTATCCCATTAACATAATTTAACATTGAAGATATTTTAATATATTATTTCCGTTCTGCTTAATATTAATAATGTTATTGTTGTCGCGTATTTCTAACTTCCTGTTTAAATTTACTTCAATTGCTCTTGTCGAAAACAAAAAATCAATTTTTTTCTTAATTTTGCTATTATAGATAATCAAATATATAGATTTTTTGAATTTTAGTAGATCTTGTGGTTCATTTTCCCTACATGCCCTTCAACATCCACCATTTCCTTTCTGTCATAGGATTCTTTTATTTCGCATTAACTGTGGGTAATAGAATCTGGTGGAGAGCCTTTCAGTTTTTTGTTACATTGGTTTCAATTCCTACATGAAATCCATCTTACCTTTCGCTTTTCGATAAAACACGCACCAGTGGAATTTCTTCAATCGAATATTAACCTCCGCAACATTTGTGACCTTGTACTAATATTAAAAATCTTTATTACCTGTTATTATTAACAACTTGACAAACCAAGAAATTTAAAATGTAATTTAACTCTATTGTTCACTTTATGCCTTCGTAGAGGGGTTTTTAGCCCGAAATATCAAGACTGATTTAATATTTCAATTGTTTTGTTATTATTTTTAATACTCAATATTCTATCTGCCTTGCGATCGACCTTAATAACACGTTCATTTGTCCCTTATTCTGTAATGCTTCAAACAAAGTTAAGCATTTTATTGTTATTATTATTATTATTATTTTGTTTTTTGGTCAGTAATTTCATAGATTTTTATAAAAAAATTTCCGCATCATTAGAATACTTCTGTGGTATTCGAGATCATTCTATGTAGTATTTTAATAATCAAAATTCGTTGGAATTATTGATAGAATGAGACTTCAGTCGTGTTTTATCTCTTTTGTATTCGTTGAAAACCATAAAACTGTTGAAGGAAAGATTGGTAAATACTTTCCCAATGTCAGATATAGAGATAGATCCAATAGAAAATGTCATAGGATTCTGAATGCACATGGAACATGTAGATTTGCCTTAATAGATTCCACGATGATCAAACAAGAGGCACCAAAATTACATGAGCACGCACTGAGTAATTCCGTTTCTGCAACTATTGAATATTCAAATTAAGACTCTACTGCTATTTTGCCGATATTTTTCCTCGTGTTGTTTGGATGATTTGAAAACTAATACAAAATATGAGCTAGATTACTTTAAAAACTATAATTTACTCTTATATGAAATCTAGTACACTTATTATTGGTTTCATGGTCTGCTGTTTTAGACATATGTTAAAGTTATCTCTACAGATTTTCTATAGAACTTATAGCCACCATTGATTTGTCATGGCGTCGTAACAAATCAGTGGGACGGGATTATTATGAAGAACGTGCACTTTAAGAGTTGCTAAGTGAGAGCGTCTAATATCAAAAACATCGTGCATCTTGTAGAGAACAACGTAAAATTTGGGTTAAGCGCAAATTAGCAATCTTTGATAATATATTTATATTTTTGTTTATATTATGAGCATGGCAACAGTTAATATCATGCACAGAACAC
>NC_142932.1:84292014-84302014 GCF_046866305.1 Octopus bimaculoides
TTCTTGCGATATCTTGTCCACGGACAAACAAACAAACAAGCGCGACTGAAAATAATACCTCCGCCTTGAGGGAATAATCATAATAATAATTATTATTATAGTAATAATAATATCAATAATGACAATAATAAGAGTAAGAAGAACACCAACAAGAGCAAGAACAAAAAGAAGAATGAATTCAAGTATTGACTGACATAAGACCAGAGATTTTAGTGGGATGTGTAAATCGAATACTTAATTATAAGAAATAGCAATAAAGATTATTATTAATTATAATAAAAAATAATAATAACAATAATAACGATGATGATGGTCGGTTCTTTATTATTAACCACCAAGTTCTTATAATAATGAGGACAACGATGTAGATAATTGTTTTTATTTGCCACAAGGCGAAACATTTCAAGAAATAAATTTTTAAAATACGTTTACAACATACGTTAATTTAGTTTTTAGAAACCCAACACAGCACGCGCACATATACATACACACACTCACACATTCATGAGTTCACGCACACACACACACAGAAATTGCAAAGTAATATCAGTGGTGATTTCTTTGATCATGTGCAATAGCAATGATATTATTTCTTTTTAGAAAGAAAAAAATAGAAGTTGTTATATTATAACATCGGTAGAAATAAAGATATTGTTACGTAAAACGAGTAATACCGCGACATCTCAGTATCAATAATGATAATGATGATGATGATGATGACGATGACGACGACGACGACGACGATAATGATGATGATGATGATGATGACGACGATGATGATGACGATATCAACGATGATGGGAGACAGGCATGAATTGGATAAAAGAAAGTGGATTGTGAAAAGTGAGAAAGGAAACCAAAACAATGAAGTAAATAAATCATAAGACAAAACAAACGAAACAAACGTAAAAAAGGTTAAGCAATAAAAATACAATACATACGTACAGAGATACACACGTATATATATGCATACATGTACACACACACACACACACACACATACCCTGTATAAATATTTAAATACATATAACGCTGTATACATGTGCATGATTCTGTGTTCTGTACGTGTTAGTGTGTGTGTATAATATATACATATATAAATATATATATAAATATATATATATATATGTATATATGTATATATACATACATACATATGTGTATGTGTGCGTGCGTGTTTACGTGTGTGTATGTATATGTATCTCTCTCTGTCTCTCTGTCTCTCTCTCTCTCTCTCTCTCTTGATATATATATATATATATATATATATATATATATATATATATATATATATATATATATAAAGATATATATACACATGTATATATATATATATATATATTATATATACACACACACATAGACCCACAGGCAAACAGACACACAGACACACACATACACACACCCACTCACACACACAACAAAGACATCAACATGCATTATTTTATTTTATTTTATTTATTTATTTGTGAATAAAGCCGGGTGCGAAAAAGAATTGCGTCAAATGAAAAGATTTTTTTTTATTTAAAAAAAAAAATGGATTACCACAACCACAGCTATCACCTATTATACTTTCAGTGAAAAACGTGCAAACATACCAAATAGGACAGCAAAAACAGTAGGAACAATACCAACATAAATGAACAACGGAAAAACGAAAGAAAAAAATAATGAAATAAAAAAAAAACGCTCTTTACTGGTTCCTCGCTTCTTTTCATTGATGGGTGTGAAAAAGAAAGATAAAATGGTTTGCTTCGTGATGAGGAATCGGGAAATATTATCTGAGGATCAATGATGCCAAGAGTCATCCTTAATAGACCTGCATGAATAAATGCACTTTTAGAAGTTGCATAACTAAATACACTTTGTCCTTCAATCTCATGCAGGCACTTTTTTCTTCAGCACATATCCAGGACATGTAAATGGATGTGTATAGCTTGTATAGCTGTCTGAATTATTTTATGATAGTTTGTGAGGTTTACACACACACACACACACACACACTAACCCCCCCCCCACACACACACACACACTCATACACAGACATGCACGCGCGCATACATATATACATACATAATTACATATATACATACATATATATATATATATATATATATATATATATATATATATATATATATATATATGTATGTATATACATACATAATCACAAACATATATATACATATATATATATATATATATATATATATATATACATATATATATACACACATACATAGACACTGACACGTATGTAGGTATGTAAATATGTATGTATATATGTATGTATGTATGTATGTATGTATGTACGTACGTATGTATGTATGTATGTATGATAGAAACACATAGGCTCATAAGGTCGATTATTTCGGATTCTGTGGCGTATATTCCCCCTCTTCTAGATGACAAGGAATAAAATCTGTGAAATTTTCGTGTTCCATTTTATAGCATGAAACAATATGTGAAACATTCCAAGGCATGTCCTTCTTCCTAAACACGCTCCTCTCCGCTGGTACTTCATGGTCCAGTAATACTCACAATGTAAAGTTTGATGCATTTTTGTATGAAGTAACGTGCAGGTTATACTAACACTCTCTACAATGCATCACACGATGTAGAAGCACTTCTGCAATCTACTAAACAAGATCACATAATTCTTCCTACCTCCTCCCACCAAAAGAAAGAGGAGCAGGAAAAGCCTGTTTAACACTCCCACTACACGTCCTTGGGAAACATTTAAGCGTGATGTACTCTATTGCAAAAAAACTGGATCAGTCTCGTGTCTAAGAATATCGCCAAACTAATTGCGTTGTTTCTTACTTCACAAATGCATGAACTGTCTTTTCTGTCACAGTTTACTTCCATCAGCCTCTAAAATCCTATACAAATATCCTTAGCTTTTTCGTCTTACGCGTGAATAGTTTTCTCATATTAATTCTTGATATAGTCACAAGGCCACATATGTACAGGAAGGGTGTATTGGTTATACTGACTCCGTTTGGCTGGTCCTCTATTTTATCTGCATTTATCTCTTTATATATATATATATACGTATGAATGAAGAGAGTTACATCAAGAGATACTGATCTCTAATTGTGGAGAGAAAATGTAGAAGTAGACCCAGAAAGACGTGGAATGAAGTGGTGAGAAGGGATCTTCAGACGTTGAGCTTCGCAGAGAGGATGATAGGGAACCGAGGCTCCAGGCTATTTTCTATGCTTGAGAAGACATATTAAGCTAAGGAAAAGCATACAGGCATGTTTTCTGCATCTCTCTCCAGCTGAATGTTCATAATCTTGCGGACTTGTGGGTGCTAGTGCCACGTAAATTTACCCATGCCGGTGCCGCATAACAGCACCCAGTACATTCAGTAAAGTAGTTGGTGTTAGGAAGGGTATCCAGCCGTAGAAACCATGCTAAAACAGATATAGAGCCGGGGCAACTCTTCAGCTAACCAGCTTCATCAAACTGCTCAACACATGCCAGCATGGAAACGGACGTTAAATGATGATGATGATGATGATGCTGATGATGAGGATGATGATGATGTTGATGATGATGATGATACACACACATTCACATACACAGTCACACAGTCACACACGCACGCACATATGTATATAATATATATATACATATGCATATATGTATGAGTGTGTGTGCATGCGTGTGTGTGTGTGTGTGTGTGTGTGTGTGTGTGTCTTTTTATCCTCATAACCGCTTGACAACCGATATTGGTTTGTTTATGTTACGTAAAGTAGAAGTTTGGCAAAAAGAGACCGATACGCTAAGTACCAAATTATAAAAAGAAAAGATTAGAATTGGGGTCGATCTGTTCGATTAAAGCTATTCAAACCAGTGCCACAGCATGGCCGCATTCCGAAGACTGAAATAAGCAAATGCTATAAAATGAAAGATAAACACTGGCAGCGAAAGAGAGAACATACGAATTAAATACAACAAAGAAAATTCGGTGAAAAACGGGATTGAGTTCGCGGAGATAATCACAAAGAAGGAAACAAAACACAAAAAGAACCAAAATGAAAAGCAAAGGAAAAAAAGCAAATTACAATACGCAGCACAAAAGAATAAAGTTTCTTTCATTTATTTAACGATTGGAATATTATTTCAAAGCTGTAAAATGTCAGATCGAATATTTGTCAGCCATATTTATGTTTCAATTGCTTTCGAGTAGACATAACTTAAATGCCGGAAATAACCATAAAATGCTTCATCTAGCAGTATAAAGTTTTAATAGGTATGCCCGAAAATTTTCAAAAACTACATTCGTCCTATATCTCGAAGATAAAATCAAAGGGTGTGGGAGTGACTGAAATATCTATCTATCTAGCTAGCTATCTGATTTTTAAATTTTTAAGTAAGTCAGTACAATATACGCAGCAGCCAGGAAACAGAAACACTGGAAAAGACTAATGCATGAATATATATATATATATATATATATATATATATATATTGATAGAGAGGTCAACAAAAGAAAGAGAGATACTTCGATATTATGTAAATAGAGGAATTTATCTGTAAATAATATTTGACAATTATTCGGTAGCCATGATAAAACTCCGAGTTTCGGATGCCGGGCGGAAACCCACGCCACCATCTCTTCAGTTATCTGGCCATTGACTCGAAGTTTTATCATGGCTACCGAATAATTGTCTCACTCAATGGCCAGATAACTGAAGAGATGGGGGCGTAGGTTTCCGCACCGGCATCTGAAACTCGGAGTCTTATCATGGCTACCGAATAATTGTCACACTCAATGGCCAGATAACTGAAGAGATGGGGGCGTAGGTTTCCGCACCGGCATCCGAAACTCGGAGTCTTATCATGGCTATCGAATAATTGTCACATATTATTTACAGGTATATATATAAATATACAATGTTAATTCTCTAAATGAAGTATTAACAGTAACTGCACGATAAAGTGTAGTATATTGCCACTTAAGTGTAGCTGACCCCTAGGGGTGGATGTTACTGTTGCTTTTAGCCCCAGGAGGACATCTCCTCCAGCTGGCTTATCGACACACGACTGTGTCCTGTTTGCCAAGGGAAGTTATCCCTCTCACCTCGATCTGCAGCACGAACGTATCCGGATTTCAGGGTTATTTCCCTTCGTCGGCGTCCGACAGCTGATGACCCTGGTGAGAGAGACAAAAACCTGGCAAACTTATATCTTCTTTTCCAGTGAAATTCTTCACTGATATTGAAAAGGTGAAAACAAGCAATGTTAATTCTCTAAATGAAGTATTAACAGTAACTGCACGATAAAGTGTAGTATATTGCCACTTAAGTGTAGCTGACCCCTAGGGGTGGATGTTACTGTTGCTTTTAGCCCCAGGAGGACATCTCCTCCAGCTGGCTTATCGACACACGACTGTGTCCTGTTTGCCAAGGGAAGTTATCCCTCTCACCTCGATCTGCAGCACGAACGTATCCGGATTTCAGGGTTATTTCCCTTCGTCGGCGTCCGACAGCTGATGACCCTGGTGAGAGAGACAAAAACCTGGCAAACTTATATCTTCTTTTCCAGTGAAATTCTTCACTGATATTGAAAAGGTGAAAACAAGCAATGTTAATTCTCTAAATGAAGTATTAACAGTAACTGCACGATAAAGTGTAGTATATTGCCACTTAAGTGTAGCTGACCCCTAGGGGTGGATGTTACTGTTGCTTTTAGCCCCAGGAGGACATCTCCTCCAGCTGGCTTATCGACACACGACTGTGTCCTGTTTGCCAAGGGAAGTTATCCCTCTCACCTCGATCTGCAGCACGAACGTATCCGGATTTCAGGGTTATTTCCCTTCGTCGGCGTCCGACAGCTGATGACCCTGGTGAGAGAGACAAAAACCTGGCAAACTTATATCTTCTTTTCCAGTGAAATTCTTCACTGATATTGAAAAGGTGAAAACAAGCAATGTTAATTCTCTAAATGAAGTATTAACAGTAACTGCACGATAAAGTGTAGTATATTGCCACTTAAGTGTAGCTGACCCCTAGGGGTGGATGTTACTGTTGCTTTTAGCCCCAGGAGGACATCTCCTCCAGCTGGCTTATCGACACACGACTGTGTCCTGTTTGCCAAGGGAAGTTATCCCTCTCACCTCGATCTGCAGCACGAACGTATCCGGATTTCAGGGTTATTTCCCTTCGTCGGCGTCCGACAGCTGATGACCCTGGTGAGAGAGACAAAAACCTGGCAAACTTATATCTTCTTTTCCAGTGAAATTCTTCACTGATATTGAAAAGGTGAAAACAAGCAATGTTAATTCTCTAAATGAAGTATTAACAGTAACTGCACGATAAAGTGTAGTATATTGCCACTTAAGTGTAGCTGACCCCTAGGGGTGGATGTTACTGTTGCTTTTAGCCCCAGGAGGACATCTCCTCCAGCTGGCTTATCGACACACGACTGTGTCCTGTTTGCCAAGGGAAGTTATAAGCCAGCTGGAGGAGATGTCCTCCTGAGGCTAAAAGCAACAGTAACATCCACCCCTAGGGGTCAGCTACACTTAAGTGGCAATATACTAGGGGTGGATGTTACAGCTATCGGACGCCGACGAAGGGAAATAACCCTGAAATCCGGATACGTTCGTGCTGCAGATCGAGGTGAGAGGGATAACTTCCCTTGGCAAACAGGACACAGTCGTGTGTCGATAAGCCAGCTGGAGGAGATGTCCTCCTGGGGCTAAAAGCAACAGTAACATCCACCCCTAGGGGTCAGCTACACTTAAGTGGCAATATACTACACTTTATATAAATATATATATATGAATATGTTCATAGGTATATGTACATCCTTACATCTATACGTATATATATATATATATATATATATATATATATATATATATATATGTGTGTGTGTGTGTGTGTGTGTGTGTGTGTGTGTGTGTGTGTGTGTGTGTGTGTGTGTGTGTGTGTGTGTGTGTGTGTGTGTGTGTACACGTAGCTAAGGAAGTTCATTGCCCAATTTCTTGCGCCATTACCATTTATTTATTAAATCTCTAATATGTGTGCGTGTGCGAGTGTATGTACGCACGCACACATATATTTATATATGTATGTATGTATGTATGTATGGCTGGTTGGTTGGTTGGTTGGTTGGCTGGCTGCCTTCAGTGTATGACAATTGATCCCATTCTGGGTTCGGCTGTTGTTAATTGCGTTAACCACCCACCATCGTTGCATTTTCACATGGAAGCATGCACTGTTAAAAGGTAGGTTATAACATAATAATGCAAAGAGTGCATCAATGCTGTGAGAAAAGAACAAGGACTTGAACTTGGTGATCCTATATTTCAGTTGTTACAAATATTTCTCGTTCGTTTGTCTGAAGTAGTGTTTGCTTATGCGCACTGCCCTTATGAAATGCATCTCTGGATTGCATCTATATTGTTGCATCATGTTTTACCGAATACTAAAACATATGTAACAGATGAAGTACAGGAGTAGTAAGTCTATGTAAGCAAAAGCACGCACACACACACTCAAACACACACAATGAGACACATAAAGAAGTATGTGAATGGGTGAGTATATGGGCGTGTTTTTTTGTATAGAAAGTGCACGTATAATTTTACCATTATATATGTGGAAACAATAAAATGCTTAAGTGCTCAATGTAGACGTCTGGGCCTTGGTGTAGATACTGACGTATGATGTATGAATATGCACAAACACACACAGACACAACAGATACACGGGTACAGACACGCACACACACAAACGCCCCCCCACACACACACACGCAAATACACACACACGTACAAAAACACGCACACACACATATATCTGTGTGGCTGTGTATGTCTATGAATATATTATGTAACAAATCCAAACCATGAGTTAATGGATAAATTATGCAAATATTGCCTTAAATAGAGACACGTTTAGTCACATAGAAATACACGTACAACACACACACACACGTGCACACATACACACACATATGTATATATACATGCATACATACATACATACATATATATATATATATATATATATATATATATATATATATATATATATGTATATATACACACACACACAAACACACATACATACACACATGCCCACATATATATATTCACATATGTACCTACATCGTCATATATATATATATATATATATATATATATATATATATATATATATATATATATATATATATATATATATATATATATATATATACGAATGCGTGTATATATAAATATGTGAATCTACACATATGTATATATGTTGAAGCAATTATGTCTCATTTCATTGTGACTCTCATTCTCTATTTCTTCGTTCTTCTATTGCACAGACTGACAAAGATAGAATGATTGATTTCCGCTAATATTCTAATTCAATGTCGTATCTTTTTTCATCCACTGACATAGGGTGTCGTTTCAGTGAGAATGTGCGACTATTTCTCAGAACAAATGCTTTTTCAAATGGCCCCGTGAGACGGTGGAAATTGATGTATGACGCCGAGTGTTAAATAACGCAGAATATCTCCGACTAGGCGAGACAACTCGCCTCAAGGTGATCGAAAATGATTGACATCGATATTTCGCTGTGATTGTGGTTCATATGTACCATGTACTCGAAAACATTCGAAACGGAATGAACCGACGGTCTCGGACATATATACAAATAGTGTGAAACCTATTTGCTTGTATGCTTCGGCGTAGTACATGTAAAGGAAAATTAAATTACTAATTAAAATCAGTAGTAATAATGTAAACATTAAGATCTGGGACATTCAGTGTTCTTTAGCACTCAGTGTCATGCCCAGAATGAAGACACCAGAA
Source organism: Octopus bimaculoides (assembly GCF_046866305.1). Taxonomy (NCBI): domain Eukaryota; kingdom Metazoa; phylum Mollusca; class Cephalopoda; order Octopoda; family Octopodidae; genus Octopus; species Octopus bimaculoides. Next base: position 84,300,839 of record NC_142932.1, read on the forward strand.
ATGGCTTGTGAAGTTTGTTTGTGGTAAAGACTAGTATGATAACTAAATTTATGAGCTCTTTCACAACGTAGAAATTCCCTAGAACTAATTCATCTGTATGTGGAACTCTTCTCTTTGTCTGCTCTTTTCTTCGCGCCAACTTGTTGAACCGTGAACGTACTACAAAAGAAAAGAAGGAAAAAGACATTTCGTTTGAATGTCTTGTAAACTATATCTGCTTGAAAATTTATTGGCTCCGGGTTATGTCATGCTGGTAATTTCAAATAGGGATGAAATGGCGCTATACATGTGATTAAGCACAATATTCAAGATCTTTGTAATGAGTAGCAAAATTTATTAAATATGTAGCTTCTGTGTATCTTCGTTACTCTTAAAGTTTAATAATTCAAATTTTTCAGTCCCATATGATATCGAATTTATCTAGAAGTAATTATCATCCTTACAATAAAAAACCGCCAGGGCTCCTCATTCTTTTAAAAAGGGAATACACAAATAATACTATATGTATCCATGCGAAAAGGAACCGAAAAGTTCCTAGCTTTGAGTGAAAGAAAATACAGGAGGATCAATTAATTAAGATTTTATTCAAGATCTAATGTCGGCTCCGTACTTATTTATTCAAGATATTCTGTATTTATTCTGTATTTATTCAAGATATTCCCCACTCAGGTTCACACACTGATTGCAGCGATCCGTCTAGGCCCTGTAATAGAACTCGGAAGGCTGGACCTCCAACCAGGCCTTCCGCGATACCTTTAAAGCTAGGAATTTTTCTACATCGCCTCATTTATATCCCATTGGTGCCCACTTTGCAGATTCATTAGAACAGTGGATAGATCATTTCCCGGTAATCATTTCGATCCATTGAGAACCGAGTTAAAAACGCGTCGACATCAAGTCATCAGCAATGCTGTTCATCCTTTCGAGGTTCACGAACAGAATAAGGTCCCAGTCATGCACTGGGGCCCATATCTTTCTTTCTCTCTCTTTTATTATTTGCTTCGCTTTCCTTTGGTAAAAAAATAGACTGTTCACAGACATGGAAAGGACTGGTCTACCCCAGATTTTAGTGTAACGCCTTATGCTACGATGATGCTTCTAATTGACCGTGTATGGCACCTATCTACCCTTCTATCAATCTATATGTGTTTGCGTACGCACACGCACACGCACAAA
>NC_142932.1:84307014-84319514 GCF_046866305.1 Octopus bimaculoides
CTTTTCAATATAATATAACTGTTTTGCCTTTGCTTTCCTAAATCGAAGCAACCTCGATTTTTGTCATAAAGCCATGCACTTTTCGTATTCTTTACCGTATGTTTTACTCTATATTGATGACGTCGACGACGACGACGACGATGATGATGATGATAATGATGTTGATGATGAGCCATAGACATCATCGTCTTCGGCATCGTCGTCGTCCTTGCCATTCTTGTCATCATCATCATCATCATCATCATCATCATCAACATCATCATCATCATCATCATCATCATCATCATAACCATTCTCTTCATCTTCGTTGTTATTCTCATCGCTGTCGTGATATTTATCTCGTTTTAGTAGTAGCAGTAGTAGCAGTAGTAACAGCAGTGATATTAATGGTAGTAGTAGTAGTAGTAGTAGTAGTAGTAGTAGTAGTAGTAGTAGTAGTAGTAGCAGCAGCAGCAGCAGCAGCAGCAGTAGTAGTAGTAGTAGTAGTAGTAGTAGTAGTAGTAACAGCAGCAGCAGCAGCAGCGACGGCAGCAACAGCAGCTGCAGCAGCAGCAGCAGCAGTAGTAGTAGTAGTAGTAGTAGTAGCTGATGTTAATGTTTTTTTTTTTTCCTACTTAGGCAGTGAATTGTCAGAGTTGCCAGAGAGTCGGTTAGAATTCCGTTTGGTGTTTGCTCCGTTGATGCGTGTTCGAATTCTGTTACAGTCCAATTTATTTTCGCCTAAATACAGTACCCACAGTCCAGGACGATGGATTGTTGAAGCTGCATCTGTGTCAGACGAAGCCCCCTGTAATATTTCTTACAATACTTTGTTCCCTGAGATCAAATAGCATCCCCTTTTGATAACCTTCCTCCATATGGAGAGAAACTGTTTCTTCGGACTCCCAAATTATTTTGACCAATTTCCAATGTCAGAAGGAACAACTCTTAGTTTGCAGTAATAAATTAATCAAGTGGACTCTGAATAAAATCAAGGACAAAGAATTTAAAAATTTAAAACTATGATGTTATACCACATAAGCCCTTTCTTTTTAAAAAGGATTGAGTGTAATTTGAGTAAGATTTGGTTGTTATTTCTAGCGCGACGACCAAACCCATATACACGCTGATACAAACTTAGAGCGTTCCTGTACTGGGCCTTCCACCGCTGACAATCCACTCTTGTAGGCATATTATATCCAGAACTACATTATCCAATGTGTCGTTTTTTTCTTCTTTAAAACGGTAGCGTGTGATTTAATGGAGATTTTGGCAGCTCTTTCTGGAAGGTCGGACTACCATAATGTTAGTGGTGTAATTTGATAGCAATAAATGTTGGTTTATATTGCGATCTTTTATGCAGATAAGGGTTTAGTGCCTGGGGATACGGAAGTGTGTAAAACTAAATAGTTGTTGGCATGGATTTAAGTTAAAGTAGTATAAATGCAAAGCCAATGTTTAGTCAATTATGTTGTCCGGCTGGTGCATAGTCACTGGTCAATAGCTGTACCGTTGGTATTTATGCATAATTGGTAACGTATGTGAGTCAGAATATGTTACAGTTGCTTTGTACAAGGAAATCAGGCGGATCCAGTGAGACCGTGAGACTGACATCTTATCCAGATTGTCATTTCGATTCTGCCAAAGGCTGGCAGCAAGCAAATACGAAAAGATGTTACAACGCATTAGTAGCTGACCGATTTTGAGATGTACAAGTTGACATGTGGACATCATGTGTGTGACAGAATCACCAAGGAGATTTTCCGACTATAAAGTCTTGGAAATTTACTGAATATCTTAATCTCTCAATATCTCTCCACCTCTCTCACTTACTTTCTTCTCTCTCCTTCTCCTCTCTATCTCTCTCTCTCTCTCTCTCTCTCTCTCTCTCTCTCTCTCCCTCTCTCTCCCCCCCTCTCTCTCTCACTCTCTCTTTTTCTGTATTTATCTCTATTTTTCGATGTATATGCTCTATCTAACCCCTTTTCTTCTCTCACAGGTTAATTAACTGTCAATCATAAACTTAACATTCCAGTTATCATAATCATATTTTGGTGATTATAGAAAGTTTGTCCATAGAAACAGCAAATGATCATTGAGCGATCCTATTGGAAATCAATCAAAATATTTTACGTTCTTATTCATAAGTTAATATCGAAATCAAAAACCTACTTATCTAATAACTGTAAAAGCAGAAGGGGTTTAAGTAGAATTAAGAGTTAAGGGAATAGAAATACAAGCTGACGAACATCTAGGATGGCTAAAAACATATTTCACTTTCTCCACTTTAAATATTCACATCTTGTCATTTCAAAACTTTGCAAAGTGTTATCGGTGGGAATAAAAGAAATAAATATTTCTTCAGTAAGATGGTGGGCTTTCATAAACCAAATTATCTTCCATCTTACGTTGCACTGCTTTTAAAAGATAGCCATAGAATCGGTTGAGTCCAACGTCATGGTGATTCTCCTCGCCCAAATCTCCGGACAATAGAAAAGAGAAAGAAGAGTGACAAGAAATTGAATGAGAGAGAGAGAGAGGGGGTGACTCAAATAGCTGTCCACTCTTATGACTGAGCATGTGATTAAAATTCGTATCAAGAAGTAATTTTGTAGTGTTGAGTAATTGATGAGAGGCTGGTCCTTAAGAAGAAGGAGAGAAGGGAATAACACAGAGGGACAAGACGACGGCATAGTGGAATGCTGAACCATTGAAAGGGTTCTTGGGGCTTTGTAAAGATTGTGTAACTTAATGGATATGGACATTGTTGTGCGAACAAATGGCGTGTTTTTGCACGTCAACGTGTGTATGAGGGTATACATATATATTTAGTCTTATAATTACACAGACATATGTTTATAGGTAGACACCCATATCTATAAAAGTATGCGTCCGTATACTTGCCGATGGCTTACATTTATGCACCCGTAATGTATCTGTACAAATATTGAGGTGTTTATCTATCTATCGATCGATCAAACGATCGATGTATCTATTTATTTACATACGTGTGTGTATGTATTTGTTCTGTATGTGTGTAGATGCTGTGTATGCTATATATATATATATATATATATATAATAATAATAATAATAATAATAATAATAATAATAATAATAATGATAATAATACGAAGAAGAAGAAGAAGAAGAAGAAGAAGAAGAAGAAGAAGAAGAAGAAGAAGAAGAAGAAGAAGAAGAAGAAGAAGAAGAAGAAGAAGAAGAAGAAGAAGAAGAAGAAGAAGAAGAAGAAGAAGAAGAATCCTTTCTACTATAGGCAAAAGACCTGAAATTTGTCGGGATGGGTTAAGTCGATCACATCAACCCCAGTGTTTCACCGGTGCTTAATTCATCGACCCTGAAGGGATGAAAGGCACAGTCAACCTCGGCGGAATTTGAATCCAGAACTTAGAGATGGACGAAATGCCGGTAAGCATCTTCCCCGGCGTGCTAACGATTTTGCCAGTTCGCCACCTTAATGATAATAATAATAATAATAATAATAATAATAATAATAATAATAATAATAATAATAATAATAATAATAATAATAATATGATCACATTGCACTCCTCTGGAACTTCACCATTCAAACTGACAGAAAGATAGACGCAAATAGGCCAGACATCATACTGAAAGACTTCAGACAAAAATCATGCCTCCTCATTGATATGACTGTCCCAATCGATATAAACGTATCTGTCAAGACCTAACAAAAACTGAGCAAATATAAAGATCTTGAAATAGAAATTAGCAAAATGTGGAATCTGAAGACGAAAACAATACCTATTGTCATAGGTGCCCTGGGAATGACAGCGAAACGGGCTGATTACTACCTAGATCAGATTCCAGGAAACCCCAAAATGGCTGAAGTTCAAAAGATAGTGCTCATGGGAACTGCCCATATCCTACGTAAAATACTGTCTATGTGATCTCAAATTTTAAAGCAAACACATAATTTTCTTATGGTTTCTTAAACATTCACTTGAACAAAACTACAAATCCAAATATATGGTACCCTAGGCATAACACCTACATGAACTTCTAACTTGTTGTCTCTTGAGGTCTCTGGGTGAGACTTGGATCCAACTTGTACAAACGCAAAACAAAAGTCAAACATAAAATAATAATAATAATAATAATAATAACAATAATAATAACAATAATAATAATAGTAGTAGTAGTAGTAGTAGTAGTAGTAGTAGTAGTAGTAGTAGTAGTAGTAGTAGTAGTAATTGTATGATTCCCTCTTGGCTAGTTAATGGTTTAACACTCTTACTTCCAAAAATATGAAGTAACAAATGAACCAAAAAATTATCGACCCATAACCTGCTTAACAACAATGTATAAAACGCTAACATCTGTCCTGACTGAATATACCTATAGTTTTTTTATTAGAAAGTGGCATATTCCCTAGTGAGTAAAAAGGATGTAAACGTAGATCCTATGGTTGTAAAGATCAGCTACTCATCAATAAGATGATCTTGGAGGATTGTTACAAAACGACACAAAAACTTGTCAATGGCCTGGATAAACTATAAAAAAAGCTTTGGATAGTTCTGCCACATTGCTGGATTAAGATATGTCTGGAAATGTATAAAACAGCTCCTACTCTGCGAAACTTTTTGTCTGTAAGTATAAGATCATGGAGAACCACACTGACTTTGAACAGTGACAATGAATCTCTTAATGCTGGAGATGTAAGAATTTCCTGTGGCATTTTCCAGTGTGACTCACTATCACCACTCCTCTTCTGTCCATCTCGAAATTGCTCGATGGTGTACAGTACGGTTATAAAATGTTTGATAAAAATATAAATCATCTCATTTACATGGATGATTTAAAGCTCTTTGCAAAAAATGACCAACAACTCAAGGGCTTACTAGCGATTGTTAAACAATTCAGTGATGACATCAGGATGCAATTTGGCTTCGATAAATATGCAAAAGCTACCTTTATCAAAGGAAAAATTACAGAAACATCTAACGTTAACCTTGACCAGAATGTCATAAAGGATTTAGAACCAGCGGAGAGCTACAGATACCTAGGGGTATTTGAAGGGGACGGAATCAAGCATTCAGTGATGAGGGAAAGGATCAGAAGAGAATGTTATCAAGGGGTGAGAGCAATACTAAAGACAGAGCTGAATGCAAGAAACAGGATCGAAGGGATCAATACTTTAGCCATACCAGTCGTGAATTAAAAGATATATGTATGTATGTGCGTGTGTGTGTGTGTGTGCGTGCGTGTGTGTGTGTGCAGGCGTGACTGTGTGGTAAGCGGTTTGCTTCACAATCACATGGTCCTGCGAGGCACCTTGAGCAATTTTCTTCTATACCCTGAAGCCGGTGAAGGCTTTGTGAGAGGATTTGGCAGTTGGAAACTGAAAGAATCCCATTGTGCACATCTCCCCCACACACATTAATTCATAGCATTTATGGCTAATTTTATATCCAAGTATACTTTTTTGTGATAGATATACACTGTCCACCTCGCTGTGAAAATTAAACGAAGTGGTTATATCACAGCGGCTTTTAACTCCCTGTGGACAGAAAAAGTGTCATATTAGGCCCTCGTCAGTGAAAGAATAACATTCTGTTTCTATGTAGAGATTATGGCTCAAATGTACAGAAAACAAAAGATGAAGACAAGCAGGTGTATTAGTTTGAAACTCGGGAAGAATGGAAAAGTCTTTGACGTTTCGAGCCTACGCTATTCGACAGAAAAGATTGCGCAAGATAAAAATGGAGAGGGAATGAAAAATTAAAAACAGTGATAGAAAAAGATGTTGAGATTAACGGTTTAACGTGATGAAATGACCGTAAGAAACAGGTTGAGTGAAGGGGAGATAAAAGTGACTTGGCTGTAATTATGAACATGTAATTATGAACATGTATCATTTGTTTCAATAAATTTGTAAAAGGAATATGGATATTATTACCAATTTTTAATACCTACTTACTTTTCACCCATCCGATATATATACATATATATATATATATATATATATATATATATATATATATATATATATATATATATATATATATATAGCATGAACGCAGTTATGTGACTGAAACAAGTAAAGGAAAAGATAAAAGAAAAGATATATATACGTACACACACACACACACACACACACACACACACACACACACACACACACACACACACACATTAGGACTCATTGGTACAAGTTAAACGAATTTGGATGACCCTACATGCGCTGACAATGCAGATTGATGAATTTATTCATAAATTCAAAACTAATCTCTCAGTGATTAAAAGAATATAATGATGTAAAGGTTTGACGTATGCGAGGTGTAACTGCTACTTTTAGCCGATCAAGGAGGACATACATACAACGAATGAGCTATTCCATTTACTAGAAATAGCTGTTAAATTTCTTTCAATTTCCATACTACTTTTTAGGAAAGGTAAGACGTGTTGTTTAATGTATTCTTATATACACTGTCTGAAAATATAATCATAGAGGCTAGTTAGTCAAGGCTGAAAGCCTTTGAACATGAATTTCCTGGAGAAGGGTTAACACTGGTTTCATACGGGCAAACATAGTGGAAAAGAGAGAGGAGGTTAATGAGGTAGGAAAGAAGGAGGGGACGCGATAAAATAATCATTTGAGGAGAAAGGAGTTGTGGTATTTAACAGAAGTCATGTGACGAAGATAAGGAAATTGTATTAAAACAGACAAGAAAAAGGGAGGAGAGAGATGTTGAGAAAGAGAAAGCGTGACAGCGACAGACTAAGAGTCAGTCAGACCGATAGACAGACAGACAGCCTGACAGTCAGAAAAACAGACGGATATTTTAAAGGACACACGACAGATGAGTGTCAGACGACGGGTGGTTGTAGACAGTATAGTTTGGTTAATTACGGATTATTTAAACCAGAGAAAAAAGTGGTAGGGGAAATAAACTTGGAATGAAGTGGTGTGTGGCACGTGTAAGTGAATGTCGTATACTGAGGCAACGTGATGAGGTGGGTATGTAGGTTTGTGGGTAAATATCTAGGAAGATGGGGAGGAGAAGTGTATTAGTACGTAGTTAAATATGTAAGTATCAGCGAGGGTTGTTTTAGGTATAGTGGGGCTGATTGTGGAGAAGGTGTTAGTTATGATGGTGATAGAGTTAGTTGTTGTGGTGGTGATGTTGGTTTGATAAGTGTGGTGGTAATGGTTATGTTGATGGTGGGGATGGTCGTCATTGTGATTGTAGCGTTGGTAGCGATGGTCGCGGTGGTTCTGGTAGTGGAGGACGATGGTGATCGCGTTGGTGGTTGTGGGGTTAGTAGGTTAGTTAATAATAATGATGATGATGGTGGTATGAATATTGGTTGTGGTTCTGATAGTGGTGGTAGTGGTGGCGATGGTACTGTTGGTAGCATTGGCTACGATGATGGTAGTTATTTTGTAGTCAACGATAGCCGTAGTTATTGTGATGGTTGTAGTATTGGTGGTGGTGTGGCGGTGGGGGTGGTGATGAGAAGGTAGCTGTGCTTGTGATGGCATGGTTAAAACTCATATACGGAAGTGAAGTGCGATAGGTAAATTCATGGAGAATGTTAAAACTTGCTGGGTACTGACTGTATTGTTAGGGATGGTGGCGTTGGCGTTGGCGTTGGCGTTGGCGTTGGGGTGGGGGTGGGGAGTAAAGAAAGAGAAATTTGGGGGAATTTGGGGGAGATGTGAAATGAGGAGGTGTTAGATGAAGAATTACGAGTCTCTTATACGAACGCCAAATGAGATGTTGAATTAATGGTGATGCTTTTGGAGAATGATGTGACGGCAGGAGTGAGGTATGTGTAAGGAGGTGGATCAGTGGTAGTGTGTGGTGTGGTGTGGTGTGGTGTGGTGGGAAGAAATGGGGAGTGTAAGGAATGGGTAAGTGGGTGGCTTGAATAATTTGATGGTGTATAGTCGTTGGATAGATAGAGAAACCAAGACGAAATTAGCTGGACATGGGAGCATGGAGAGAACAATGGTACAGAGAAAGAGAGAGACAGAGAAAGAGAGAGACAGAGAAAGAGAGAGACAGAGAAAGAGAGAGACAGAGAAAGAGAGAGACAGAGAAAGAAAGAGACAGAGAAAGAGAGAGACAGAGAAAGAGAGAGACAGAGAAAGAGAGAGAGAGAAAAGTACACAAACAGACAGAAAGACAGACAGAGAGAAGAGGGATGAAGAGGAAGATGTGGTGCAAGACGGAAAGAAGGAAAAGTTGCACGATGCAAGATAGAGTTCGTGCTGATTAGAGGAAGAAGAGTGAGATGACAATAGATGAGAAGAAATGGTTGAATCATATCCTGTCTGTCAGTTTCTCTCTCATCCAGAGCATCAGCAGGACACACGCACATACACACACATACGCAAATACATATATAACTTAAGCACAAACATACACACATATATATATACATATATTGATATATATAAGCATACACGTGTGTATGTGTGCATATGTGTGTGTGTGTGTGTGTGTGTGTGTGTGTAAGTAGTGGCTGTGCGGTAAGAAGCTTGCTTCCCAGCCACATGGTCCAGGGTTCACTCCCACTGCGTGACACCTTGAGCAACTGTCTTCTATTATAACCTCGGGCCGACCAAAGCTTTGTGAGTCGATTTGGTAGACGGAAACTGAGAGAGACCCGTCGTATATATATATATATATATATATATATATATATATATATATATATATATATATATATATATATATATATATACCGTAGTACCCCGGTATTCGCGGGGGTTACGTTCCTAGAGTACCCGCGAATAGTAAAAAACCGCGAATATTGGACGTGGTCGATAAAAATGCCTATAAATTTTTCAAAATATAACGTAACATATTATAAATAAATAAGTATATATATATGTATATATATATACTTTTATATTAGCTGACGTACCCGGTAATTCCCAGGAAAGCGGGGCTTATCCCTTCGTCCCGTTCTCATAATTGTTTCGCTAATCCAATAACAACAATATAAAGTACGTAGCCCTTAAAATGTTTTTTATGCATTTACAGAGAATACCGAACTGTCTTACAGAGGATCTTGTTTTTAGGAAATCCCAGTAAGTTATGAATACCCAAATTGTGAAGTCAGTTATGTAATAACATGAAATTAGTTACTCGATAGTAAGAATTCAAATAAAGTAGGCCCGAAAAGGGTTTTAATGCGTTCCCAGAGTATATAGAACATAGGAACACCAAAATCGTGAAGCATGTTACGTAATAACAGGCCAATCAGATATGAGATAATAATTCAAAGTAAATAACTCTGAAAAGGGCTTTTGTGCGTTCTCAGAGAATATTACCCTCAGAGACCCTAGTGTTGTTATATTCGTGAATAAATCACTAACCGAAATAAGTGCATCTACTGTTTAAGAAAATATTATTTACTTGTTGAAGGGTTGTACTGGATAAATTGCGAAAATAACTCTAACACTTCAAATACTAAGAAGTAAGCATACTCGATTACATTTTTACCAAATAGTTTAGGAAAATGAATGGGTTATTTCCTGTGGCTATATATAAAGATCCCTTCCAGGGGCCAATGGGTTATTTCCCTTAACTTTTTAAATAAAATATATTAGATATATATAAGGATCCCCTCGAGGGGCCCTATTATCGATTTGTTTTCAACAATCTGAGTATGTCATGACGTTTCTAGACATGAATCCTACTCACGTGTCAAGTTTCATCAAAATCGATAAAAAGATGTAGGAAGAGTTAGCTAACAACTCCACAAATACACCCACAGACAGAATTTCTCACCTATGCTAATATATATATATGTATATGTATATTTAAAACGGAAGTCGGTGTTGATCCAAAGTCAGTGACCATCTATGGTGAAACTGGTATGATTCTATAATGACTCATAATAATAATGCTTTTAATACTTCTTAATTCCATCTCAAATCTGCATGTATCTTTGCGTTTCTTAAAAAAGCCATTAATTTTATACCTAGTGTGCGTCAAAATCTTTGTCACCAAATACCTTTGCCAGTTACACCGCATTTTTGACTGCCTCATGCTGAATATCTTCGCGTAGTGCTGGTCACACTCTGGCCACATCTTCCAGCATGCAATGAGTGTTTCTTTTTTCATGTCTTTAAGAGCAGCGTTGATGACTGACAGCCCCGTTACCATCGTAAAGTTATGCCAGTACTCCTTTGATTTGAAATTCTCGTCCGAATCCATTGCGTCCACAAGGTGCTGGAGAAAGTTCCGAGTGTAAACCACTACGCCATATGCCCGGCGTAGTGGTTAAGAGTGCGGGCTACTAACCCCAAGATTCTGACTTCGATTCCAGGCAGTGACCTGAATAATAATAATAATAATAATAATAATAATAATAATAATAATAATAATAATAATAATAATAATAATAATAATAATAATAATAATAATACTAACAACAACAACAACAACATCGAAAAATACTTTAGGAATGAGAACCCAAGTTCGAAATTTCCCCAAGACACCTTATGAAGGCTAGAAGGTATATCAGCCGAAACGTTGTGTTAACAACAAACAAGATGAGGACAAATATCTGTTAAATGTAAATAATGTACTCTGGAAAGTTTTACAGATTTCTACAATTCCAGTGATGGCTTGGATCTGTAGTCTTCGAATCAATTTCCTCCTTTCTGGTTTTGAGAAGCCTAATTTCTCAAGATTGGTGTGTATATATGTATGTATGTATGTATGTATGTATGTATGTATGTATGTATGTATGTATGTGTGCATGTGTGTATGTATGTATGTATGTATGTATGTATGTATGCATGTGTGTATGCAGATGTGGATGTGGTTAAGGTGTTGAACTCGTTATGGTGTTTCTATTTTTAATATAAAATAGTAACAAGGCGCCGAGCTGGCAGAATCGTTAGCACACTGGGCAAAATGCTTAGCCACGTTTCGTCCGTCTTTACGTTCTGAGGTCAAATGCAGCCGCTGTCGACTTTACCTTTCATCCTTTGCGGATCGATATGATAAGTACCAATTGAACACTGAGGTGGATGTAATCTCTTCCCCGAAATTGCTGGCTATCTGTAAAAATTTGAATTCAATATCAAATCGAAACACACATGAGCCTCTGGGCAGATACTAGTATTTTCATTCTATATTATATTAGATATTTCATTTATATATTTGCTGACATAGTGCATTTGATGGCGTATTAGAAGCACTTTCCCCACCCCCAAAAATTTTGTCTGAAAAAGTTGCGCATGTGTAAAGACTTCAAGTTACATACCCCCACCCGCACGACCATTTCACATTACTTCCTGGTAATCTCGATTTGATTTCAAATTACCTTCGAGGTTGTTCTGGACCCGATTCCAAATTATTCTTGTACTGTTCACATTACCTTCTCTCTTATTTCGCTAAAATAATAAGTTCCAACGCTAGCAACTCATGTTCAGAGCATTCAATACGTCTGACATTCAAGATTGCAAATTCATCTTAAAATGTAAAAATAACAAAAACAATATTTGATACTTAAGTACTCAATCATTTTCTATGATGCCTTTAAAACACACACACACACACACATTTTTAACATCAGTGATTCTGAGTTAGCAATTTTGGAAATGAATCATTACTTTCTTATAATTAAAAACTCCATTTCATTTCGAATTTATTAAAGTTAAAATGTAATTACAAGTATATTTTATACATTTCAAATGCAAACGAAATATTTATAATAAAAAACAAAAAAATATATTAATACACATACACTTAAAATCCAAACGAAATGTATTTATATGCAATCAAACTATATTAATAGACTTTAAATGCAAATGAAATTGATTTATTAGAAACAATAAGCATCAAATGCCAACCAAATGTATTTATATACAAACCTAAATATATTAATGCACTTTAAATGCCAACGATATGTATTTATATACAAACCGAAATATTTATACACTTATAAGTAGTTATAATTATATTTCAAGGAAAAAGTAGTAATAATAATGATAAGAATAACGAAAATTATTATTCTTTTATTTACCACCAGGGCGATGAACTTCGGGGGAAGGATTTGGGGAGGTAAAATGAAACCATTGGAAGTAGGATGGAATCAGAGTTTAGCTTACTCCTGGAGTACTTTGAATTTGATTTCATTATTCCTCCTGATTATGTGAAAGTGATTTAAGGTTACCAAAGGGTAAGCTGAAGAAGCCGGGGGTTATCTGAAACTGCAACGCCTGTCCTTGTATGTGACGTTGGGTCTCTCATAAGGCTTAATGCACTAAAAACTTTTTCTCATGAATATGCACAAGTGTGGCTGCGTCAAACGTACCCTCATGTCTTTTATCAAATATGGTACATAAAGATATGTATTTTTCCTTTAAGCTGTAAGTAAATTTGAAAATGAACATGTTGTTTCATAGCAAATTCCCCTAACCCTAACCCTAATCCTAACCCATGTTATGTGGGGTTTTCACAAGGCTGATTCTTAACTGTGCTGTTGTTTTCATTGAGGGATCTCGATAAG
>NC_142932.1:84324514-84332014 GCF_046866305.1 Octopus bimaculoides
GACAGATAGATAGATAGATAGATAGATAGATAGATAGATAGATAGATAGATAGATAGATAGTTAGATAGATAGATAGATAGATAGATGGGCTTCTGGAAATTCTCTTCTTAGAGCTCATGGAATGGAATTGTGACTCTTGGAAACTGAACCCAAAATATATAATTGATGATACTACATAAAACTCCAAGGTCAAACAGTAATGTTAATAATGATGTCGAAGACAACGACGATGAACATCATGATGATGATGATGATTATGATGAAGGGAGTGGAGAGGGAGGGGGAGGGGGAGTGGTAAAGGAGGAGAAGAGGAAAAGAAGGAGGAGCGGAGGAAGAGAAGGAGGAGGGGAGGAAGAGAAACAGGGGGGGAGGAAGAGAATGAGGAGGAGAAGAAAATGATGATGATGATTATGATGATGATTACGACGACGACGATGATGATGATGATGATGATGATGATGATGATGATGATGATGATGACGATGACGATGATGATGATGATGATCGTGATGATCCTGACGATGATTATGGTGAAGCTGAAGACAACGTTGACGATGATAATATCTATGATATTGCTGATTCTGCAGTCTTAAAACAACATTTAAGTGCATTTTAGAAAACATGCATACAATTATGTAGGGTTAACAAAAATCTTCAAGTGCTTTCTTCTTCTTCTTCTTCTTCTTCTTCTTCTTCTTCTTCTTCTTCTTCTTCTTCTTCTTCTTCTTCTTCTTCTTCTTCTTCTTCTTCTTCTTCTTCTTCTTCTTCTTCTTCTTCTTCTTCTTGTTACTATTGATATTATTGGAATTAGTATTCGTATTATTATTATTAAGATAATCTTCGATCGGAATAGTGATGGCAGTTGTTACTGTCTCGTACACAGGCGTTACTGTCTATCTCCGACGTATCTATATCTGGAAATACCGTCCTCCTATGCTCTTATACTCTGGTATATTCATTCCTACATCTATCTATAACATCTTATTAACGTTTTCAATTTCTGCAATGCTCCATTTTGTTTCTTATCTTCAATAATTCACCGACATAAATGGAAATGTTACGGAGAAGCTAACTCAATAATCATTACATCTTGCATTTAAATATGAGTGTATTACACACATGTACGAGATACATGTGTGTATTTGTGTTTTCTGTGTGTGTGTGTGTTTGTGAATGTATGCATACATATACATATGTTTATATATATCCCAACACACAAAAACTAATATACTGTGAGTTACTAATAAAGCGTTTTCACTAAGCTGTAGGCAAGTACATGCCATAGGACAGGTATGCGAATGTGACGATATATGTGCGTATGTGTATACGCACACAGAGAGAGAGAGAGAGAGAGAGAGAGAGAGAGAGAGTGAGAGAGAGAGAGTGAGAGTGAGAGAAAGAGAGAAACTTTCATACCTACCTGTATACAAATATGCATTTACGTTACAAATATACATTTATGCATATATATGTATACATACATAAATATAACCACACATATGTACGTATGTATGTATATCTAAAAATACATACCTGCACGCAAATCACACATACAAATATTTGTATACATATATATATATGTATATATATATATATATATATATATATATGTGTGTGTGTGTGTGTGTGCGTGTGTGTGTGTGTGTGCGCGCGCACGCGCGTGTACTCACATGCCGACAGATACACACACATAAAATATACATATACATACATAGACACTTATATGTGTATATCTATCTATCTATTTATCTATGTATGCATGCGTATATGTGTGTGTATATATATGATAATACATATATATATATATATATATATATATATACATACACGCATTAAGTTGCGTAGGCATCATGTAATAATGAAGACGTTATATAGATAGTGCAGATAGTACATGTATCGATAATGTCAAACTTTTAGGTCTGTGAGTCGAAAGCTGGAATTTTCTGCAAATGCTGTTATGCAATAACGAGATATATATGTAATTATTTTCATGTATTCCATACTTACCCTTTCAATAGATTTTATTAAATCAATCTTTTTGATGTTGCTTTTACACGATGACAGTTATTTGATTCTTCAGATTGGGTTTTCGCTTGTATCTAAAAATACACACACACACACACACACACATGCACTCACGCGCAGTCACGCACGCAACCACACTCACGCACACACGCATACACGCACACAAATGGATTTAGGAATATGGATAGTTGAATAGACATATGCGTGCCATGGCTTAGTGGTTACGGCGTCAGGTTTACAATCCTGAGGTTTTGCGTTCGATTCCCTGGCCGGGCTGTGTGTTGTGTTTTGAAGCAAGATACTTCATTTCATGTTGCTCCATTTTATTCGGTTGTTGAAATGAGCAGCGACGTCACTGGTGCCAAGCTCTATCGGTCTTTGCTTTTCCCTTGGACAACATCAGTGTCGTGGAGAAAGGGGAAACTGGTATCCATAGGCGACCGCTGATCTTCCACAAATAAACTTGCCCAGACTTGTGTCCGAAGGGGAACTTTCTGTGTGCAATACCGTGGTCATTCGTGACCGAAGGGTGGGGTAGGAGTTTTTACACACACATACGTGCGCGTGCAAACACACTCATAAACAAACACACTCGATAAAAAGGAGCACTCCATCGGTTACGACGACGAGGGTCCCAGCTGATACGATCAGCAAAACAGCTTTCTCGTGAAATTAACATGCAAGTGGCTGAGCAATCCACAGACACGTGTACCCCTAACGTAGTTCTCAGGGAGACACAGCGTGACACAGAGTGTGACAAGGCCGGCCCTTTGAAATACAGGTACTACTCATTTTTGCCAGCTGAGTGGACTGGATCAACGTGAAATAAAGTGTCTTGCTCAAGGACACAACGCGTCGCCGGGAATTGAATTTATGACTATACAATCGCAAGCCGAATGCCCTAACCACTAAACCACGCGCCTTCTCGATATCACGTGATCACGTGACCGACCAGGCTATCAGTTGTTATACATCGCTGGTCATAATGCACATTTACATTTTTTTAGCCTTCAAAGGACGTCATCTGGCTGGCTAGGCGAGCAAGCCTAGCCAGAGGGACTGGAGCAACATAAAATGAAGAGTGCTTTTTCACAAGAACACAACGAGTCGCCCAGTGCTTGGAATCGAAACCGCTATCTAGCGATCGTGAGTGCAACAGCCTAACCACTAGGCCATGCACCTTCACACCCTATATGTAAGTCGGAAAATGGAAAATGCAATATCATCCATGGTAATAGAATTTCGTGTCTGCTGTAAATCGTACAGACGTGCTAAAAGTTATACCAAGGTAGCACCACTTCTTCAGCCACCCAGATTATAAGCTTCGGCCTATCAAGCTAGGATTCCTCGTACCGGCGGTTTGATGATCGGGAACTTAGTCTGCACAGTATCAAAGTATAGTATTATAAACATGTAATATAGAAGCAGAGATAAAATAAAATGTGATATAACCTACAGGAATCGAACATCGTGAGAGCAGTAAACTTTGTGGCTTGCAAAACCACGAGGCTAAGGTGGTAAAGAAAAGCATACACCTCTGCCGGAGATTACATATCTGTTAGCAATAGTTACTGACTTATTATAGGCACAATATGAAATATCTAAGATGTTTCGATAGAAGGTAGGGTTTGTTTGTTTGAGTTTATCTGCTCCAGCAGATGAAATATAACTCTACACTCAATTGGTACATATTTGGACTAACGTAGAAGCCCTTATGTGATCGCTCGATCTGCTTCCAAAAGCAGATAAATCGCCCTCAAATTACACTTGACCATCTTTTAAACGGACGCATTAGATAATGTAATAATTGGTTCTTTGCACATTGGGAAAAGACGGGATGGTCACAAAATGAATGTCTGTATTTAAAGTATTCTAGATCTTGGCTGAGCGAGAGCAGAACCAGTTCATCAGTAATGGCAATGAAAGATGCATATTTAATTGGTTACGTGAGTGCAGTAGCGTAACCACTAAGCCACGCACCTTCACACTCGATATATAAGACGGTATGCTGGTCCTGTCAAGTCGCTAGAGTATGGTAAGGTGCAGATTGCATCGATAACCAGCTAGAGGAGGTTTCTTCTTGGGGTTAAAAATTGTAGTAACGTCGGTTCGTATGAAACAGCCATATTTAAGTAGCGACAAACATTACCTCCGTATATAGTTATTACTTTCATCTCTCATAGTGACTTCCTAACTAGCTACATTGCTTGTATTAAATTGCCATCTTAGGATTAAAAAAATTACGAAGTCCACCTGACAACAGAGCTTGAACTCGTGGCATATGCGAAGCAGCCTGGATTGTCTGCCCTTTCCTCTACTGATTATTCCACCTTGTTGCTTAGATTTAATACAAGATAAGGAATTAGTGCTCTTCTCTTTCTCTCTTTCTCTCTATCCCCATCGCACACTCTCTCGCTCTCTTTCCCTTCCTCTCTCCTCCGCCCCTCTCTCTCTTTCTCTTAGACAGTGACACAAATAATGGTTTCAAATTTTAGCACAAGGCCAGGATTTTTAAGCAAAAGTATGGAAGTCTAACTTATTTTATCGCTCCCGAAACGATGACAGGCTCAGTCGACCACAGCGGAATTTCAACCCGGAACGTAAAGAGTTGTAAATCGTCAAAACCGTCCATGGGGCTTTAGTCGAATGAATCATCCATGGGCACTTATTCCTTTCTATAGCCTGGTACTTATTCTATCCGTCTCTTTTTGCCGACCCGCTAGGTTACGAGGACGTAAACACCACGACACTGGTTGTCAAGCGGTGATGGGGGGACAAACACAGACACCACACACACACACACACACACACACACACACACACACACACACAGATATGTACATATATAGAGAGAGAGACGCAAGAGTAGCTGTGTAGTAAGAAACTTCCTTGACAACCACATGGTTCCGGGTTCAGTTCCACTGCGTAGCACCATGAGAGTGTGTCTTCTACTATAACCTCGGGCCGACCAAAGCCCTGTGAGTGGATTTGGTAGACGGAAACTGAAAGAAGCCTGTCGCATTATATATATGTATATATTTGTGTGTTTCTGTCTGTTTTTTCCCTCCACCATCGCTTGATAACCGATGTTAGTGTATTTACGTCTCCGTAAATTAGCGGTTCGGCAAAAAAAATTATAAGATAAGTACCAGGGTTACAAAGAATAAGCCCAGGGGTGGATTTCTTCGACTAAAAGGCGGTACTTCAGTATGGCCACGGCCGAAATGACTGAAACAAGTAGAAGAATAAAAGAATACACACACACACACACACACACACACACACACACACACACACACACACATGCACGCACTTATATATACACGACGGGCTTCTTTCAGTTTCCGTCTATCAAATCCACACACAAGGCTAACATATATATATATATATATATATATACATATATATATATATATATATATATATATATATATATATATATATATATATATATATATATATATATATATATATATATGAATATATATATATATATATATATATATATATATATATATATATATATATATATATATATGAATATATATATATATATATATATATATATATATATATATATATATATATATATATATATATATATATATATATATATATATATATGAATATATATATATATATATATATATATATATATGTGTGTGTGTGTGTACTGTAGTCGGTGGTGAACTGGTTTTTGTGATGTTGTTGGTGTTGGTTTTGATAAAGGTCATGGTGGTGTTGGTAGTTGTGGTGACAGTGTGGTGATGTTGCTGTTGAATACGCTGGTGTGTTGGTGGTAATGGTGACGTGACGTAGTGATGTTGCTAATGGCAGAAATAAGGTCCAGTGGATGTCGGTGGCGGTGCTGTTGATGGCAGTGTAGACAGAAGTATTGGCGGCGGCAGCGGTGGTGGCAGACGTGGTGCTGGCAGCGGCGGTTGTGGTGATGGTGGTGGTAGTGATGGCGGTGGTGGTGATGGTGGTGGTAGTGATGGCGGTGGTGGTGATGGTGGTGGTAGTGATGGCGGTGGTGTTGGTTGTTGTAGTGGAGATGTTGTTACTGGTAGTGGCCATAGTGATGTTGGTGGTGTTGGAGAGTGTGGTGATGGTAGTTGTGGTTGTGGCTGTGTTGTTGTTTGTGGTAGTGGTGGTGTTCATCGTCATCGTGATAGTGGTTGTGCCGGTGATGGTAGTGGTAGTGCTGGTGTTGGCGGCGGTGGTATTGATGGTGATGCGATGACAAAGAGGTTACGTTGAAGACAATACTAACAGCGAAGTCAGATGAGGAGGGGAAGTGGTAGGGTTTATAGCGGAAATAAAGACTAAATATATCCAGCCTCGATTGCTACAGCTTAACCACGTTCGGGGTCCCTTAATCACCTTGGCTTTTAATGAGCCATACCTTCTGTGGCTTAGACACCATCACGGTAGGGGGCACTCTCTGCTGAGGTCTAGCGTTGAGTAGTAATAGGGAAATAGAGGAAAAGGAGGGAGTCTGGGTGAGAAAAGGAAAAGAAGAGAATAGAGGACAAAGATAGAGGGAAGGAAAGAAGACAAGGATAAAATGAATAAAATGATGGAAAAGGAGAACCGGGAGAGAAAGAGAGGAAGGAAGAAAGAAAGAAAGAAAGAAAGAAAGAAAGAAAGAAAGGAAGGAAGAACGAAAGAACGAAAGAAAGAAAGAAAGGAAGAAAAGGAAGACAAAAGGAAAGAAAGGAAGAAAGAAACAAAGGAAGAAATAAACAAAGGAAGAACGAACGAAAGAACGAAAGAACGAAAGAAAGAAAGAAAGAAAGAGCAAAAGAAAAAAGGAAGGAAAGAAAGAAAAAGGAAGAAAGAAAGAAAAAGGAAGAAAGAAAGAAAAAGGGGGAAAGAAAGAAAGAAAAAGGAAGAAAGGAAAAGGAAGAAAGGAAAAGGAAGAAAGAAAGAAAAAGAAAGAAAGAAAGAAAGAAAGAAAGAAAGAAAGAAAGGAAGAACGAAAGAAAGAAAGAAAGGAAGAAAAGGAAGACAAAAGGAAAGAAAGTAAGAAAGAAAGGAAGAAAAGGAAGACAAAAGGAAGGAAAGGAAGAAAGAAACAAAGGAAAAACGAACGAAAGAACGAAAGAACGAAAGAAAGAAAGAAAGAGCAAAAGAAAAAAGGAAGGAAAGAAAGAAAACGGAAGAAAGAAAGAAAAAGGAAGAAAGAAAAAGGAAGAAAGAAAGAAAAAGGAAGGAATGAAGAAAGAAAGAAAGAAAGAAAGAAAGGAAGGAAGAAAGGGAAGACAAAAGGAAAGAAAGGAAGAAAGAAAGAAATAAAGGAAGAAATAAACAAAGGAAGAACGACCGAAAGAACGAAAGAACGAAAGAAAGAAAGAAGGTAAGAAAGAAAGAAAGAAAGAAAGAAAGAAAGAAAGAAAGAAAGAAAGAAAGGAAGAAAAAGAAGACAAAATTAGAAAAGGAAGGAATGAAGAAAGAAAGAAAGAAAGAAAGAA